>NC_087218.1:67710458-67780458 GCF_015104395.2 Macrobrachium nipponense | reverse complement strand
ACATTGCCTATGTTCTCTTCTTGCAAGAGCTCAAGGTTGTCCTACCCTAACCCGGTAGACACAGCATAAGTATTCATACAAAATCTACTACAAAAAGCCAGTATTGGTCTCAACACATCACTCAACTTTGGCTTTGCCTCCAAGGACACAGAGGCAAATGTTAGTAATATCTTTGTAAGGAAAAGCAGAAGCTGGCTGTCTGTTGACGAAATCTGAATGCAACCACTATCGAACTCTGTCTGCATCTATTCTCAACAACATGACCATCTATCTGGTTTTGAAGGGCAAACGTACAATTCTTCCTCTACAACATTGTGTTCCACAAAGAAGGCTGACTACAGATTAGTGCCAATCCCAGATCACATGTTGCCTTGATTTTCAGGGTGAGAGAATACCACACAAGGACTTGCAAACATTCCGACAAACCGAAATCTCCCTGTCCTCTCCCACTTGCCCCTTGACCTACTATACTCTCGGCTGCAGAATGCTACAAGACAGGTGCTGTCAGAACTTTATGTAAATGGAAAAATAATGTAAGTAAATCTGTGGCTGCATAGGGGCAGGGGAGCTGGTAAACTTCATGATTGGCTGCTGAAGGTGGTGTCTGAGCCAGATTTCGGTAGTGGAGTTAACAGAGTCACTTTTCATTACAATAATGCTGTCTCTTGTTTAGGTACTATTTTAATAATATCAGTGCATTTACAATAGGGTACCTTCTGCATTACGAAAGTTTGGTGTCAGGCTTCACAGAGTAAAAGACTGGGTTTGGTAGTTCTGAAACAAAGAAGTTGAAAATATGAAGAGATGAGACAAATGTTGACAAAATAAGGTTCGAAAGACTTTGGCTGCGTTAAGGGTCCCATGCACTATTAACCCTGCTTGTCAGTCCTGATGTCTGATCAAATTCTGTTTAGATTAATTAAACTGGCTTTATGCCAGCATAGGCCCTTGCTCCTGGGGGCCTGTAAAAAATCTACCATATCTGACCAAACATTGCCGTACACTACAATAGCATTGTCAGATTTCCACACCTCTGGTAACGACTCTGTTATAAAAACTTTGTTTGGATCTAAAAAGATTTGGAATTATGAAGTTAAACAATTTGCAGTGATGAACAATTTTAACAAAAGATACCATATTCCTGTGTTACATACAAAATAGTTTGTAGTGAACAGCCTTTCTTTGTAATGTAGTTGGCATAGGATAGAACATGAAACTGTAGCGAAGGCACGAGTAAGAGGCTGCGTCTACAAAATTATTACTTTATTCAAACAACAAACAAACAGGTCAGTAGCACTTGTGAGCAGAAATGTGGTGCCTGACATGAGGTGAACAAAACAGAGGTCAAAGTACAATTAACTGTGCTTGTTGGAGGATGGAAAGATGTGCATAAATCAATATAGTACAAGACACAAATGAAGTTATGATTCATTTAGCTGGAATGCTGACGTTGTAATATTTGTTCTCAGAATGGTACATTTAACATAACATTAATATGAATGAATATATATGTACAAAGAATGTGTGAAAGGTGTTTCTTGTATGCGTGTGCTTGGCGCGTTTGTCAGAGGTGCTCATTATGAGGAGATCAGCCAGCCAGGTAAGATGGACAGTGTGAGAGCCCATGTGGGACCCTACTGGACCCCCCCCCCCCCCCTTTCCTGGAAAATCCTATGGTTGTTGTAGGTCAGTGTCTGGGAGGTATGCTGGCTATAGGCAGTTGATGGAGACCTAGGTATTTCTGCTGTCAAGTCATCTGGTAGGCCTTGTCTCCCCTCTGGATGACTGGTATGGTCTTGAGTAGGCTGGGGAGGGGAGGTTTCTGTGTGTATCTATCCATATGAATGCATATTTTGCATTCTGCAGTTCAATGGGGATGTACACTTCTCTGGCCATGTGCTAAGTTACAGGGCTTCTGCTGGAAATGTGTTTAATGATGCATGTGGTGACGTTCTTAGGTCCTGTAATACCCAAGGTAACTCCTTTTCCAACTCCCACCTTAACATCTGTCAATGAGTGATGCTTTCAACGACCAGTGTAGCCTTTCTATGATGCAGTTAGTTCCGAGGTTGTAGGCTGTTGTGTGTATTATCTTTGTCCCCAAACTGCCTGTGTGGGTGTTGCATAAGGCGGATGTGAAGTTGGTCCCCCCCTGTTGCTCGAGATGATCTATGGGACTTTGTGTCTGCTGACCCATCTGATGACAGCTTTCATACAACTCTCTCCCGTCTGTTGCTGTATCGGGTATTTCTTTGGGCCACCTGGTATGTCTGTCGATGATGGTGAACAAATATCTGTACCCCTCGGAGAGGTTTAGAGGTCCTATTATGTTGACATGGATGAGTCAGTGGTGTATTGTGTGGAACTCCTATTGCGCTCTCTATGTGCCTTGTTAATTTTATGTCTGACACAGAAGGCATTCTCTCCTCTAGTTTTTATGTCCGTTTTCATTCCCCACCAGATGTGCTGCTCTGCCAAAATTCAGGCAGTTGGCTGCCCTGATGGGTGGGAGAGGTTGCGGGTGAGGTTGAAAGCCTTTCTTCTGAGGTCTTTTGACAGGTAGTGGTGAGGGTGTCCAGTACTTGTTTTGCAAGCTTCGGTCATCTCTCCATTGTTGATTGACAGGTTGCTCCACATAAGGGCAGGGTTGCCCCGCCGCAGTTGCTGTGGGTTCACATTATCTCTTTGCACCTCTGCTATATCGGGATAGGCTGTCCTGAGCTGGATGGTGTTGACGCAATTCCTTGAAAATGCATCTGCCACAGTGTTTGCTGTATCCTTCAAATATTTGATGGTGTAGGAGTGTTCAGCTATTGCTGATAGGTGACGCTGTTGTCATGCTGACCATGCGTCTGCTGTCTTTGTGAAGATGTGTTTCAAGGGTTGATGGTTCATTTGTATGATGAACTGCCGTCTTTCAAGGATGTGGTAGAAGTGACAGATGGCTGTGGGCTGCCTTTCGAATGTGGAGCACTACTGTTTCCCTGATGTTTACTTCTTGCTGAAGAATGCCAATGACTGACTACCATCTGTGTCTTGCTCTAGTACTATGCCCATCACTGTGTCAGTCGTTGAAGTGAGGGACTATTGGCTAGAGGAAAGATTAATGTGGCTGCAGAGGTTATTGGTTGTTTTCTGAAAGAAATGCTTTATCTTGAACTTCTGGCCAACTGAATTTTTTTAGTTTCCTTATAAACATTGATAGATTGGACTCATGATTTTAGCAATATATGGGATAAATCTATGATAATAATTAATAACCTAGTCTGGAAAATTCTTGTACTGCTGTAATTGTTCTTGGTTTTAGGAAGTCTGTAATTGCTTTTTCTTTCTCTGGGAGAGATTTAATGCCATCTGAGCTTATTTGATGTCTCAGGAATTCCAGTTTTCTTTGCCCATTCACACTTGTCTTCCCTTACTACAATTTCGTTTTCTATAAATATTTACAGCACCCTTTGATGTCTTTAAGATGTTGGGGCTAAATATGATGTTGTCGACATAGACCACCCAGAAGGGGAGGTCACTCAGCAGTTCATCCATTAGACATTGGGAGGCTGCCCCTGCATTTTGAAGTAGAAATAGCTGTAGTTGAACGTGTACCTAGGTATGAACGTGGTCGATGATTGCAGTCTTTTCTATATCTTCCTTCGTCACTGGAACTTGGAAATATCCTTTCAGCAGGTTTGTTTGGGTAAAGATCTTTGCTCTGTTAGTTTGGTTGATTATATCTGCTATGTTTGGCAATGTTTTGACATTTAGCCACCAGGTGTCTCTGCAGGGGCATCATGTTCCATCGGGTTTTGGTACTATGTGGAGGGGGGATGCCCATGGGCTGGGGGATTTTTGGCATGCTCTTGCACGCTACATTTTTCTGTACTACACATGTTTGGCGTAGGCTAGTATCACCGGGGCTAACCATCTGAAGCATGCATGGACTGGGGCGCCTTCCATTTCTATATGGTGGTGGATGTGGTGTTTCATTTAATGATAACATGCCAAATTCTAATGTATTCTATATTGTGTAGAATTCTCTGGCCTTTCCGCCGATATAATTACCATCTATGAATACAGACTGCATATGTAGTTATTTATGAATGTATGTCTGTAAGAAAACAAAAATCTACTGTCAGAGTCCTTTCTGCTCTCAGTGCGAGTCAGTACTACTTATCTGTCCACACCTGTCTATGTCAATCCAGTTCATCTGTAGTAAATCATCAGTACCCAGCTACCTGTCTTACTCTCTGGTCCTCACAAAGTCATGCTGCAGGTTGTCTTTGAAGTCCTCATGGTATTCTTGCAGAAGTCTGTCTCTGGTGGTGGGGTAACTGCTATGATGGGGCCTGTTCGTCGTCTTGTGCTGTTGTGGTGACGATCTGTTGGCGAGTTGTTAGCACAACTGTTGAGATGTTACGGGAGCTGTTTTGGGGTCAGTTGTTTTGATGCTACATCCACTAACAGGTTGTGTGCTCTTAAAAGTGCTATTGTCACATCTTCTGTGATGAAGGTCAACTGTAGTATTTCCTGTTGAATGACAGATTCATATACCGCTTCCTGTGCATTTTGAGTGGTGGTCCACTGGTGGTGGATACGTGGAGGTTGGTGGGTGGGGCGAGGTTGAGTTGTGCATGCTGGATGGCCGGCACAAATGATTTGCATGCCCCAGCGTTGATGAGGAATTCTGTCTTTGAGCTTTTGTCCCTGACAAAGAAACACATGGAGCCCTTGCATTCGTATCTGGAAGAGAAACAGCAGTAAGCAGGTGCAGCTTCTCTTACAAGGCAACTGGTCTGCTCACTGATAATGTTTAGTTGTTTGGGAGACCCTCTTTCACGATTTTTGAAAACGGGTAGCTTTTGTTACAATTTCGGGACGTTTTTCCAAATCTCTAATGGAAGAAGCATATACCCTATGGTAGTTCATCTTTCTTCTATCTTGTCTTCCCCTTGATGAATTGTTTTGGGAAACTGTGTTTGGGGATGTGGGTTGCTGGTCCCTTTGGGTCTCTGTCAAATTCCATGTCGGTTGACTGCTGGAACTGTTGTGCTGCTGCTGCTATGGATGGCTGGTGGGCTGCGCTTTGCTGTGAGCCATGGGTACTGCGTCAACCAATTTTAGGAATTCTTCAATGGGCATGGTGGAGAGGACCTCTCTCACAAGGTCCAGGGTTTACTCAGGTTGGCCGTTTGTGGTGGATAGCATTATCAGCTGCTTCAATTGCTTGTAGATATGTGATGGCAGCTTGTCTCCTATGGCTGCCCCACATTGTTGAGGAACTTTGTGGCTCTTAGGGCAGGTGGCATGCTGAAGGTTGACTTTAACTGATCCTTCAGTGATTTGCAGGTGACAGTGGTTTGAAGTTCTGCAAGCCATCCTGCAACTTGCTTGAAAACATCGTCTGGCAGGGGGCAGATGTATGGAGGTGGTGGCGGTGATGTCGCTGGAGAGGCTGGCATTATTGGGGCTGGCTGGGCTGGTCATCTCTGTGGTCAGCAATGTAGAGATGACATGAGTAGGAAACTGTATCTACAAACTTACTTCTTAATTCAAACTACACACAGGGCAATAACACTTGTGAGCGGGAATGTAGTGCCTTACACGAGGCGAAATAAACAAGAGGTCAGAGTACAATCAATGGTGTTTGTTGGGGGATGGAAAGATGTGTATAAATCAATATACAAGACAGGAATGAAGTTATGATGCATATAGCTGGAATGCTGACATTGTAATGTGTGTTATGAGTGATACATTTAACCTTAACATAATTATGTATGAAAATATATGTACAAAGGATGCGTAACATCTGCTGTGTTTCTTAGCGCGTTTGTCAGAGATGCTCATTGTGAGTAAATCAGCCAGCCAGGTAAGATGGAAGGTTTGTGGGTCTGTGTGGGACCCTACAAAACTTTGCATCACCTTTTCGTCATTCCATTTTCCAAGGTTGTCTCCTTTAGGAAAATTCGATGATATGGTAACATTGATTTTCACTCTCGTTGAAATGTGAGAAAAAAAGGGAACTAAGGAATTATGGAAAATGTTGTGAAATATATTGGAAAACTGTGACAAAGTAAGGAAAACAATGACGAAGTAAATAGGAAGGTAACCTGTATGGAGGATAATATGGAAGCCCCTGAAATACTGATGAAGTAAATAATGCAGAACAAAGAAGTAATTGCAAAAATAACGAAGTTGCTGTTACCTCTAAATTTTATTTCATAACATTAACAGTAGAGCTTAAGAAGCATTAACCTTTTACCTCTTTGTTCAAAATAACATCAGTATTTAGCTTGTTTCTATATTAATCTGGCGTTTTTTGAAGCCAGCACAATATTTTGTTCCCTGAAACATTCCGTAAGCAATTGTATTTATCGTGTCAGTTGTAATTTTTAAAGTTCTTTGAAATTTTTTTCCATATGTACCTTGGAAAATTGATGCTTCGTAATTGTCTTGGTAAGTGTTTACTTAATTTATGATGATTTGTGAATCTCTCGGCTCTGGAGAGTTTATAATTTTATTGTGATTTAGGTCTTATTCGATGTTTCGTTTTGATCTGCCATTCTTTGTTTCGAGTGTCTGCTTCTTGGCACCGGGATTCATCGACACTTTTGCAGTTATACTCTTTGCTACTTCGCCTCCTTTCTTGTCTGTTTACATTTAACCTTTTCTCGTTCCTTCTTTAATTTGTTCAGGTTTCCCTTGGTTACCCAGGAAGGACTCTGGATCCTGCTGTAACCTTACTACATCAGTTCTTTGTGGCTCGCTACTATCTTAACCCTTACTTTTTCCAATTTATTCATTTGTTTTTCATTTCCTGTTTCCAGTCTTCCATCCCACTTAATTGGCCTATTTGCCTTATTCATTCTTAGTGTACTGTTCTCAGATCTCCTTCAGTTTCCTTTCTCCATTTACATTCTCATCCTTTTTCCAAACGCTTCTTCTTCGTTCAGTCTTCATTTTGTATCTTGCAAATCAGCTCATGTGATACAGAGACGCGAGTTTTATTCGAGAAAATCCTCTGAAGGGGAACTTGGAAACGAGGATATGTCTGTTGTAAATATTTTTCCAGAATGACGGTTTTTCCTTATTTTCCGGCATTCATTTCAGATTCATTTCCATATTTACTCCATCGTTATTTTCCCTATTAACTTGATAGGTTTCGAGAGATACGTTGATTGAAGGTTCTTGATCATCTTTCCCTCCCTTTGGGGACGTAAAGTCTCCCCTAAGGAACATTTGGCATTATAGTTTCCTGATCACTTCTTCCGTGATGACCCGCTTGACAACGGGACGTTTATTTTAGAACGAGCGTGTTGGTGCGCGCTACGCTTGCTGGAACCCGGGGCTGTTGTCTCCCCTACTCCTGATCCCTTACCTATCCTGCCCGAACCCGGGGCCGGACAAACCGGTTTGGAGGAGAGGGTGGTTGTGTCATGTCCCCCTACTCTCTCCTTGGGGAGGACAAAAAAGATCAGATCCTTTCGGATTTTATTGTAGAGATTTCTCGAGGAACAAGAATGAAGTGTGAAGTTCTGAATTTGAGAATATATTTCGAGTTGGTTGACGTATATATCAGTACGATGTATTCCTTCTTTTACGTTATGTGCTTTTTGCATCGAATTCCTTATAGGCTTCATGTGATGCATCGTAATTTTTTCAAGGATATAAGCCATATATTCTCACTGGGGAACTGTTTGTGGTTGGGATTCAAGATGGTACACAGATTATACTGTAATAATATATATATATATATATATATATATATATATATATATACACGTATATATATATATATTTTATATATATATATATATATATATATATATATATATATATATGAACAAAAATAAGACTAAAATGGGATATAATCGTTAAGTATTTTTTAAAAAGTAATGGGTACACGCCAGTAAGCTTATATTTAGTGTGCAAGCAGAAAGGCAAGTAATGAAACATATTATTAATATTCAATCATATCAAAGCCGCAACAATTAGAAAAGACTGAGTAGTAATGTAAGACGAGGAAAAAACCATTAGTGGACATGAGGAAAATGAGCTTATACCTCATTCACAGAGACAGAAGAAGAAAGGTATGTAACATTTGAGTAGAATGTGCAAAGTTGCTGTACCACATATTTACAGAAAGTAAAATGCAAAAATAATGCGACGAGAGCTCACTAGCACAGAAACTTTTGTAAGACACTAAATATTTTGACCAAAGTAAAAAAACAAAGACGGAGAAACGGGGAGAAATATGGAGTGGAGGATTTGCCGATGACGCAGTTTTTAATGGTATACTGCATTTCAATTATTGAGAGTCGGTGAAAACCGTATCATGAAAAGACGCGAGAAAGGTTAAAAATGGTCGACTTTCTGCTGCTCGAGGTAAAATCTTGAAATCGCTGTATTGGAGAGTGTGTTTGTACCCTACTGTTTCGTTGCGCATTGTGGAAAATTCTTTCGATAAAACTAATCCAGTCAGGTGACTGACTTCCCGATGATAATCGGTGAGAACATTCAGCAGTCTACATACTGGGGTTACCTCCTCATTTCAGAGTATTTATATCAACTCATTATTATTGATTTCATTTACATTTTGAATCATTCTCACCAAAACGCTGAATGACCCAGTGGCTCCGGGTATTTGGCTTTGGGCCTAAATTTCTTCCATTCCATTGTGCTACCCCATCGTAAGTTCTCAAAATTTCATTTGAGACGAGTAAATAAATGCACTGATGAAGATCGCATCAGTTCCAAGATGGTTCTGAACCTGGAAAGGCTTAAGTTTAAATGTGTTATTGAAAATAAAATTGTATTTGGTATATGGGTACATATTGCTAATAACTGTAGTGAGTTCCCGTTTTATACACTTATATGTTGAGCAATAGGACAAAGATGCGCACATTTCTTTTTTAGGGACTTCAAAAGTGGTCGTCTTAGGCTTAATAAAATATTTTTTGCTGCTTGGTTTTTTCCTTTAGAAAGCAGTTGACTGAAATATCGTCGGAGGCATTGATAATGAAAAGTTCAGGAACCTTTGCTGTGTCGGGACTGATCGTTTGTTGCTATCTGCGGATTCTCGTGAGCTAGACTAAGTCGTCTTGGCTGTCGGACTGCATCTCCGTTTGTCTGTCTGTCTCTCTCAGCATTGCATGAACGATTCGAGACTGCCGTAGTCCTCAGTGTTTCATAGGTTCTTGTTCCAATGTCCTAATCTTCAGGAAGGTGTTTACTTTTCCCTTCGGAGTTGTGGCTTAAGACTAAGTTCGTTTCGATGGAAACCCTACAGTAGGATATATAACGTTGTCCTAGTGTGCGGAATAAGCCTGAGTCAAGATGTAACTCATTACTGTTCTGGGTCAGAGGCCATTAACCGCTGGTTAGCGGTCTTCGTCACCGGTTCACTTGGAACCTATTTGTCGCAGCTCATTCCCTCTAATCCCTGGTGACCAGTTGTCAGCGAGGCAAAGTTAACGAGGTGTCCCTTGTCCTAGTACGTTAACAGGATACTACACAGCTGTTTAGTCACTGGCATACACACATATACTGTATATATTGTACATACATGTATATGCATATATATACATACCATGTATATATTACTGATATATACATATATACATACAATGTACTAATATATATATGTATATACATATACACACATATATATATAATGTGTATGTATTTATATACATATATGAATTTATATTATATATGCATATATACATGTATTTCTGTATATAAATACATATGTAAATGTCTATAAATATATATGTATATACGTACATGTATATATAGATAGATATAACATTGTTATTGTAGCAATGCCACCAATACAAACATGCGAGGAAGCGCCTCGGTGGCGTGATTGGTATGGATTAGTGTCCCACCTCGGTGGTCGCGGGTTCGATTCTCGGCCATTCCATTGAGGAGTGAGAGATGTGTATTTCTGGTGATAGAAGTTCACTCTCGATGTGATTCGGAAGTCACGTAAAGCCGTTGGTCCCGTTGCTGAATAACCACTGGTTCCATGCAACGTAAAAACACCATACAAACAAACAGACATGCGAGGGTGGGGCCTAGTATGCCTTTGTATAAATAACAAAATATATATATATATATATATATATATAATATATATATATATATATATATATATATATATATATAAATATATCTATATATTATTTTAATTATTTATATATATATATATATATATGTATATATGTATACATACATCATACATACTACATCATACATATATATATATATATATATATATATATATATATATGTATACATACTACACATACAATATTATATATATATATTTATATATATATATATCTATATATATTATATATATATAATATAATATATATATATATATAAAGGTTATTGCATACAGCGTGTTTTTGTTTTGATCTGATAAACGAAAAAGCGACGCCATTCTCAGAGGGGGTTTAATTCAAGATATTAAGAGAATTAGAGATCATCGGTAAGTACCAGTAGAAAGATGATCTTAACAATACATCCCTGAATCAATTTTATTGCTTTTGAATTGTGTTTTCAACATTAAGCTTTTATCATTGTTTGTAATTTTACTAACCAGGGATTCGGTTATTCTGAACATTACAATGACTGACAGATCACTCTTTTACAAGAGGTCGAAGATCTTAGGTCCACAACGACTCTCGTGATGCGTAATTGTGTTTTTACGTAACTGCTCCGTTATTGTATTTAGTATTTCGAATCTGTACATGAAAGCAGACGCTGTGAACTTGTATGCATACGATGGCGCAAATTTCTTAATACTCGTATTTGATTTCTTGTTCCTACGATTCGATTTGTAGATTTTAACGTTGTAAACTAAAGTCTTCGTAATTAATTCGACAAATGCTACAGTAGTTCTAGTTTTACTTCCATCTAGCAATTCATTAAAAAAAAAAAATGTAAAAATTTTGCCATTTTGCAGAAGTTCATCGAAGTCGTAATGAGCAACTGAATTGTCTTAACTACGTGTAAGTACTAAATTGCAATATTAATTACAATATTGTATAATTAATGTAACAATCTGAAATAGCTGAAAATTCTCCGTAGATCACTGTTGCAAGAGAAATGAATAGTTACGGTCATACATAATTACCGACAAACAAGAAGAGAAGTGCCCTCGTAACTACAGTTGATATGGAATGATATTAGTAGTAGTACAAAAGGTCATTGATTTATTGCAGTAACATTAAAAGTAGATGATCTAAAAGTGCAACTGCTAGCCGTTCTTAAGTTAGTATTCTGTAACTGTTTGATTAGAATATTTATATAAGATTTAGGCGTAAGGCCAAGCGCTGATACCTATTAGGTTATTCAGCGCTGAAATGAAGATATATAGAAAGGAGGTTTGAGAGGTGTAACAGGAGGAAAACCTCGTAGTTATACTATGAAACAATAATTGTTAAGAGAGGGTGGAAAGTAAGATGGAAGAAAGAATATGAACGAAGGCATAATAAAGGAAATAGAAGGGGTTGCAGTTAGGGGACGAAGGGACGCTGCAAAGAACCTCGAGTGATGCCTACAGTGCGCGGCGTGAGGTGCACTGATGGCACTGATCCCTAAGGGGGTCACTGTGTAGTGAAAACAGTCTAGTTTCTGGCCTTGTAGTAGGTTGAAATGAATAATGCAAAATGTCGAGGGGCTTTCGAAAGAGCGAAATGTTAAAAATGTTCCCAGCGATCCGTCGCACGTTTTTGAACACTTAACGGGAAGAATTAGGTTTAAGATATTTTGATTTTGATTGGATTGTTTGGAAACGCCACTTTGGAATTCATAAGGAATGCTATAGTAGATTCACATCAACCGCGCATATGATGTCTAGGCCTGTCCCTTACGACGCCCCTGATAGGCTGTTGATAAGCCAATCACAAGGCTGGAAACTCTCAGTCTGATAAGCCAATCACAGGGCTGGAAACTCTGTCTCGAGAGAGATTTCACGGAGGTAGGGTGTATGTTCCATCTCTCTTGAGGGATACGGCTTTCAAAAGTATCCCTCAGGAGAGGTGGAACAGACATCCTGCCTCTGTGAACTCTCTCGAAAGACTGAGAGTTCCCAGCCCTGTGATTGGCTTATCAACAGCCAATCAGGAGCGTCGTAAGGGACTGGCCTAGACATCAGATGCATGCTTGATGTGAATCTACTATAGCTCCTAAGGTGTCGGCTGCTTCCCTTATTCTCACTGATGGTATTTTCAGTTTTGAGAGCTTTAGCAACTGTGGCACAACTTCCATAAAAGTTCATGTTACTTAGAAATTAATCCTGTTGATTTTATTTTACCTTCTGTTCCAGAGGTCTCATACCTTCTCTTTCGCTGATGAAGAGCTTGTATGATTCTTGTCAGGTCAAAGGAAAAACAATGGTATGAGGTACGGTAAGAGATTTAAAATGTTGAAACTCGGTTAGCGGGCTCTCTCTCTCTCAGTTCATTCTACTCTTGTCTCACCATTCGCCAAAAGTAAAAGTGAATACTGATATGGGATAGCACATTTGCTCTCTCTCTCTCTCTCTCTCTCTCTCCTCTCTCTCTCTCTCTCGTTATTCTGAGATACCGGTACAACACCATTCTCTCTCTCTCTCTAAAAGGCCTTTGACAAAGTCCCACACAAGAAACTAATGACAAAAGTTAGAGCTTTAGTAATTGTAGGAGAAACAGCAGACTGGGTCGAAAACTGGCTAACTTGTAGAAAACAGAGTCGTAATAAATGGTCAAGAATGAGAATGGGCAGATGCAACAAGCGGAGTTCCCCAGGGTTCTGTCCTTGGCCCTCTCTTGTTTTTGATATACATTAATGACATTGATGTAGGCTTAACTAGCAGGACAGCCAAATTTGCAGATGATACCAAACTAGGTGTAAATGCAGCAGACCCAGATGCAGTGGAAAGTTTAAGAAAGGATCTAATGAAAATAGAGTGGTAAAAAAATGGCAAATGACTTTTAACGTAGATAAGTGTAAAGTGTTACAAATAGGAACAAACAGCCCTCATGTCAGCTACATGCTGCTTGGGTATGACAAATAGTGTAGAACAAGAGGAGGACCTTGGAGTCATTATTACCAAAACAGTGAATAAAAGCTGAAAAGAAGGCACAGAAACTAGTGGGATACATAAAGAGGGAGTTCAAGTACAGGAACAAGGAAACGGTGCTACAGCTCTACGCATCAATAGTTATACCCCATCTTGAATATTCAGTACAGTTTTGGTCACCAAAACTAAGAAAAAGACATTAGATTAGAGAGTACAAGCAAGAGCCACAAAGTTAATTCCATCCATCAGGCAAATAGGTTACCGAAGTTGACTAGAGAGCCTGAACATGTATGGCTTACAAACACGACGACTGCGAGGACAACTATATAATAGAAACATTTAAAATACTTAAAAGGCATCACAACAAAAGTAGACGGTCATCTATTTACATTAAACGAAAACCAGACAAGAAATAATGGATGGTAACTAGAACTGAAGAGATATAACACATCCTATTGTGGGAGCTTCTTTACATACAAGATATGTGACACGTGCAATAAACTGCCACTAGAAGTTGTTAATAGCAACAGTGTGGAAGAGTTTAAAAGAAAGCTAGACAAAATCATTTGGACACTGTGAATGCACAGTAAAACCTGCTCCTACAGATAAGTGAGCTCACAATGTCTCCCCGGATGGACTAACAAGTCTTGAAGACATCTTAATCCTTGTAACTCTCTCTCTCTCTCTCTCTCTCTCTTCTAAGATACCGGTACATCATTCTCTTTCTTTCTCTCTCTCTCTTTATTCTAAGATACTGGTACATCATTCTCTCTTTCTCTCTCGATATAAAAGCGTGTTCTGTCCTTTCTTATGAAAAACAGTTGGAAAAAAGCGTTTGTATAGAGTAGTGAAAAAAGAAATGTTGAGTTTTCCCGTCTCTTCAACCTGATGGCTGCCATGCGGATTTTTAATGGGAAGATTTACTCTGTCAAGCGTCAGAGATCTTCCCGATGTTGACCAGAGAGGTTTGGAGTTCCCGACTCCATTTTGCTGCTCGATTAATTCTATTTGGTAAGTTTGAGGTTGGGAGCCAGCGGGTAATGGTTATGTTTTCGCTGGCATTTACTGGGGCAAAGTTAATTAATTATTAATGCTTAAAATTTTTATGTATAGATCGTTATTTTGAGGAATTTTAATTTATCTTTCGTCATACAATCTTTATAAAGACATTATTATTATTATTATTATTATTATTATTATTATTATTATTATTATTATTATTATTATTATTATTATTATTATTATTTTTATTATTTATTTTTTGCTCTATCACAGTCCTCCAATTCGACTGGGTGGTATTTATAGTGTGGGGTTCCGGGTTGCATCCTGCCTCCTTAGGAGTCCATAACTTTTCTTATTATTATTATTATTATTATTATTATTATTATTATTATTATTATTATTATTATTATTATTATTATTATTATTATTATTATTATTATAAATCTTTTAAGTTTATTTTGTTAAGTGTGGCACAATTTTCCGTAAATTTTTTGCAGTTAGTTTGGCTCAAGTTTCCGTAATTTTTTTTTTTAATTATAGTGGCACAACTTTCCGTAGTGTTCATGGGACAAGAAATAAAATTTTTTTTCCGTTCGTTCCAGATGTGTTGCGTCACCGGAGACGCAACACTAACTCATTATAATACGATAAAAACTCATTATAATGAGTTTGTATGAGTTACGGGAAGAAATTTAAATGGATGAAACAGGTCTCTCTCTCTCTCTCTCTCTCTCTCTCAAGGTAAAACGTAATTTCTGTCAACGGTTTCAATAACCCAAGGTTTCATGGGTCTTTAAAATAACTCATTGGTTTTCCCCTCACATTTTGGTCCTATGGTATCTAATTATCGTGTTTCAAAAGGGAGTAATTCTCTTCCCTGCGCTGAGTTCATTCAACTCAAACCTTGCCATTTGCTACTCAAAAAAACGTACGTGATACGGATATGAGATGTATTTTCCGTTTCTCGCCTCATTCTTAGCTCTTGTTAGAGTCTCTCTCTCTCTCTCTCTCTCTCTCTCTCTCTCCTCTCTCTCTCTCTCTCTCTCTCTTTCCCGTAACCAGTGTTTTTTTATGGGGGATCGTTTTTCCCAAAACTGGACATTTCTTCTATAAATGTTATTGCATATAAAGGTATAATATACAAGATGAAATACTTGAAAATATTATTTTAGTGATGTTAAAAAAAAAAATTGGGTATGTGGTCTATGCACTTCTACCCGATTAGATGTTATTCAAAGTACTGACTTTGGTTAACAGAAGATATGGACTTTTTTTTTGGGGGGGGGGGGGGGGGGGGGGGGAGGCGGTGTTTCGCTTGACCCCCTCCCCCCCCCCCTCGGTACAGACCTCTCTCTCTCTCTCTCTCTCTCTCTCTCTCTCTCTCTCTCTCTCTCAGGAGGCATATCCTATCCATGTCTTATAAAAAGAAGCAGAAGAAAAAACGCTCTTGTTTACAGAAGTTAAAAAAAAAAAAAAAAAAAATTGGTTTTCCTGTCTCTTCCACTTCATGCTTGTCATATGGAATTTTATTGGGACGATTTTCTGTCAGACGTTAAGAGATGTTTTTCCGTTGTTAACGGGAGATATGATGGTTCCCTCACTCCATCTAACTTTTCCATTAACTTGAATTAATATGAAGATTTTACGATGGAAACCGGAGAAGAATAGATATGCGCTTCCTGGCTATTTTTGAGGCCGAAGTTAACGATCGTTGAATTTGAGTTTTGAGGAGTTTCGATTTATTTTTCGTCATACAACCATGATAAAGCCCTTATTCATATAAATGTGATAAATTGCATGAATTTGTTTGGTGATTTTTTTGCAATTTATCGTGGCGAAAAAAAAAATAATTCAGTTTCTCCAGCTGCCACATGCATAGTCAGTGGTCTCCTTTTTAAACGATGGTTTCCCCGTCGTGCTTGGCGGGAGACCCAGGAGCTGAAAACAGTAAATACGAAACGGAAGTTTTATTCCTCCTGTCGTATCCTCTGCCACAAGAGCCGCTGCAGTGGCATCCATTCGTGATTTTTCCATTCCTGGTATTCCTGACACGTCTCGCCCAGAATCCCTGGACAGGCGTGGGTGGAGGTTCGAGGCTTCGCGCGGAATGGGTCTGTGGTGGGTGCCGGTGACCTTGGGTTAATTTAGGAACAGGGAAAGGATTGGGGGAAATCTGAGAATTTTAGGAAGAGGTCTAGGATTTATATTGTATATTATATATATTATATATATATATTATATATATATGTATATGTATTATATTTATTTAATTTATTTAGTCTACTGGTCACTAATTAAGATACGTAGGCTTTGTGGTGAGAAGTTTCCAAGCAAAAACTTACACACACACACACACACACACACACACACACATACACATATATATATATGTAGATATATATTATATATATATATATATATATATATATATATATATATGATGTTTACATATATGAAAATATATTAATTTCGAGGTAAAGCGAATTAGATATTAATGAAACATTTGTACCTCGAATAATTTAATATGAATCACGGTGACGTGATAATTATTCATATATATAGGCTATATATATATATGTATATATATATTATATATATATATATATATATATATATATATATATATAATCATATATATATATATAATATATATATATATATATATATTTATATATAGTTTGTGTGTGAATTAAAAGTTGATAAAGCGACAGTGTTCCTTGTTTTAGAATATAGTATCGTACAGTGTTCCTTGTTTTAGAATACTAGTATCGTCAGATGACAAACTGAAGTCTATTGCACATCTTGCACCGACAAATCAAAATCGTTGCTTGAACGTAAAATAATGAATGTAGTAATATGTGTAAGAACATCCCTAGTCAAAGGGTTATCTAGTCCAAAAAAAGTTATCCAGAAATTTCAAAAAAGTTTAAGAAAAACCGTTTACCTGGCCTGAAGAAATAGTCCTAAGTATCAAGAATTAGTGATTGTGATTGCTAATTATTCTAGTTCGAAGAGCCTCAATAATCCAACTGAAGCACAGCATTTTCTCTTATACATCTATCATGACTATATGCACCATAATTTGGAAAACAATTCGCAAAAGAAAAAATCGCTAGCAGCGTAAAAATTAGTGACATCAGTGAAGGACCTAATATGAAATTGTTTAAACTAAGTGCTTAAAAATTCCTAATTTGTAGTGAGAAATTATATAGTTATAGCACTGCACCTAAATTCTCAAAAGAAAAAATCGCTAGCAGCGTAACAATTAGTGACATCAGTGAAGGACCTAATATAATATTTTTTTATACTAAAGTGCTTAAAAATCCCTAATTTTTAATGAGAAATTATACAGTAATAGGACTTCACCTAACTTCTCAAGAAAGAAAAAAAATTCGCTAGCGTAAAAATAATGACTTCAGAGAAAGACCTAATATAAAATTATTTATATTAAAGTGCTTAAAAATCCCTAATTTGTAATGAGAAATGATACAGTAATAGGCCTTCTCCTATGTGCCATACTAATGACACTTGTGAATTTTGTTGCCAGGTACATATTGTAAGGCTCAAAACTACAGAAGGCTGACACTTGTTACACTATATCACTGCATTTCAATATCGAGCTCAGTCAGGCTGCAGTTTTCACCATTTCAGGGGTACAAGACTGCAGGCCAACACGAAACATTTATGTAGATTACACTATTATAAAAGTTGAATATTTCTTAGTTTTATCAGAGTTGAGCTGATTAACAGCTCTCTTAGGGCTCGCCCGAAGGATTAGATATTTTTTACGTGGCCAAGAATCTATTGGCTACCTGCCAACGGTCCTCTAGGGTGGTAGTGCCGTCAGTGGAACTCATGCGGTGCACTGTAGACATTACTTAAGGTTATTTGCAGCGTGCCTTTGCTCTTTAGCTGCAATCCCTTTCGTTCCTTTTACTGTACCTCCTTTCATATTCTCTTCCTTCATCTTACTTTCCACCCTCTCCTAACACTTGATTCATAGTGCAACTGCGAGGTTTTCCTCCTGTTACACCTTTCAGACCTTTTACTGCCAGTTTCCGTTTCAGCACTGAATGACCTCATAGGTCCCAGTGCTTGATCTTTGGCCTGAATTCTATATTCAACTCAGCTACCTAGCAACCGGACCAACAGCTTACTGTGGGATCCAAACCACAATATATCTAGAAATGAATTTCTACACACCAGAAATAAATTCCTGTGATTCCACGTTGGCATAGCAGGGAATCGAACTCGTGACTACCGAATCAGTAGTCGAACACGAGGAACTTGACATCATTAAAGCCTATGCCAAAAACATATAGATTAGTTTAGCAATACGTAAGCCTTCTTGTCATCGATCAAGTACCTACAACCAATAGGTGATAAGAAAACTTTGAGATTTTAAAATTGCAAGTTCAAAGGACTCCTTACGGCTCCAGAAAAAATATCACCTGGCCTGACAGAAGCCCATCATATATCGTGTCGTATAATTTTTAAAGAATGTGAGCATGTTCCAGAAAAACATGAAGAAAAATACGCGACTGTGTAGTGTGTATACTCGAAGAAACGTGGGACATCAAAATAATCTAACAAAATTTCGGAATATTTAATGGAGATCTTCAAGGTTCCTTTGAAAGATTTTCATGTGGTGGAATTTTGGCTGGAGTCCGGATGTTACAGACGATCTTCGTTCTTCGGCCAGTCCCTCTCTGTACCAAAGAATAAGCCAATTATGTGAGCCAGTCTGGAATGTAGCATAGAAGAACTGATAGTATACTGCCTTCAATCTGCTGTGCATTCCTCTAAGATTTTAACTTGTTCATATATATATATATATATATATATATATATATATATATATATATATATATATATATATATATATAATATTGTGTGGTAGGGTGGCTGGGATAATGGAAATTAATGGCTCTAATTTGGACCTAAACAAATGCATAATGCGACTTAAGTTCGCCATCGACCAGTAAACACGAAAAATGAGATCTCTAGTGAAATCAAATTACCAACAACTACTAGGGAAGGGTATGAGGTCAGCTTAAAATGTCCACTGTAACACATATAATTCACTAAGGGATCGGAAAAAATACACAGGAGCGACAAATAGAGCTCCGTGGCACTCTCAGTTATGTAACAGGTAACAAACTTTGGTGCCACACGACTCCAGTTATATACACTAAATCAAATTGGTTTAATTCATAAAGTCAGGATTGAAAAGGGACCAGGATGCCTACAAGGGAATGGTACAAGGGGTAAACTGTAGTACAGTCTTCACACATGGTTCCTGGAATGCTTGACCAGACATGGTACTGGTAATGTCAATTGAGTGGCACCGTTGATCTACTGGAGGCACGCATCCGGGACACTCATGAACGATCTGCAATGCAGAGATCGTTGTAACACGCAAGGGAATGACGAGTGAATCTAAATGGGATAACACCAAGCGAAATACTTACACTTCTAAAAATGGACTCTACATGTAGCACATCACCAATTTATCTCTGTAGTAATGAGTAATGTTACGTTGATCGGTATTTCCACTAACTTACATTTGCAAATTTACCTTAGGTCACACAGCAGAAATCTCGAAAGAAGATTGCAAAATTTAAGGCTTGGAGAACGGCCAAACAGCAAGAAACAATGTATGAGAATATATTGGAAGCCGACATACAGCTTCCATTCACTTTACTTAAGTCCGTGAATGAGATGTGTGGAGAAACCGGGAGAATGTGGTGTGAGAAGATGTGCATGGCACAGAGGATCATCAGTGATGGTATGCACCCCTACCTCCCAAAGGTGCAGCATCAAATTGCGTCTAGTGCAGACTTCTTGCAGACTTCTTGCAGGTAACAGGTTCCTATGTTGACAGACTAACAACCAGCAGCATTCTACTGACTTAGGGAAGTGTCATCTTGGTGACGTTCGTCTGGCAGCGGTTCCTCTCTCCTTAACTCAAACTTAAACTACAGCAGCTGTACAGCAGCAATGCCCCTCCGTATACCAGATGAGGGACAATAGTCATTTGTCTTCTTTTTGTGATTGCATATGACTGGCCCATTGTATGGGGTCCCATTGGGATGCTTCAAAGCTGACAGTATCTGGCTGAGCTTGGACTTGAAGTCTGATCGAGAGTGTCACTATTCATGTTGGCAACCTCAAAAGCTATGGCTGATCTTAGACTTAAAGGACACCGGGAGTGTCACTATTCATCTTGGAGATCTTGAAAACTATAAATTACACACAAAGATCTGTTCATTTTTGGTTATTTTTACATCTCATCCCCTTCCCAACCTTTCTTATTCCCCACATCTTATCGGGCCTGAACTTGGACTTGAAGGGCATTGAGAGTGTCACTATTCATCTCAGCCTTCCTCAAAAAACTATGATTAGACATAATAATCTGTCATTTTTTATGTATTTTTACATTACCCCCTTCTCACGCCCCCCTTCCTATCAGGGCTAAATTTTGACCTAAAGGGCATCGGAAGTGTCACTATTTATCTCAGCAACCACAAAAACCACTATGGATTAGACACTTAAAATATGTATCTCTCTCTCTCTCTCTCTCTCTCTGTCTTTTTTACCCCCTTCTCATCCCCCTCCATCCTAAGGGGGCTGAACAAGGAATTAAAGTTCAACAGGAGCATCAGTGTTCATCTCAGTGGCCTCAAAAACTATGGATGAGACAATAACATCTATAGTTTTCACATATTTTTCATGTCACCCACCCCCCTTTTCACCTCCTTCCTACCCCTTCTCACCCCCTTCCTATCTGAGCAGAACTTGGACTTAATTGGCATCAGGAGTGCCACTATTCATCTCAGCAACATCGAAAATTGTGGACTAGACACTTAATCTTTCCACACCCTTCCCTATCGAGGCTGAACTTGGACTTGAAGGCCAATGGGTGTCGGTATTCATCTCACTGACCTCAAAAACTATGTATTATGCACTAATATTTGCAGTTTTCTGTTACTTTTACAAGTTGCCCCTTCCTACCTTTTCACCCTCCTCTGTTAGAAGTGAACGTGGACTTGAAGGGCATCGGGAGTGTCACTATTCCATCTCTATGACCTCAAAAATTACGTATTGGACACTAATATCTGTCGTTTTCAGTTGTTTCTACGTCACACCCCTTTTCCCACCCCTTTTCATCCCCCCCTCCCTATGGGCCTGAACTTGGACTTGAAGGCATCGGCAGTGTCAGTATTATCTCAGCAACCTCAAAAATTATGGATTAGACACTAATATCTTTTGTTTTCAGTTATTTTTTACTTTACAACCCCTTTCCCGCCCCCTCCCAACATCCCCCTTTGGTGCCAGTGATGTATTACCCCCCACAGTATTCTTTCTTAAATGCTAAGTTATAGTTATACAAAGTTTGGTTTAAATTGTTTAATGGGTGTCAAAGAGTCTGTGGCACAAGCATACATACATACATCCATTATATATATATATATATATATATATATATATATATATATATATATATATATATATATATATTTAATATATATATATATGTGTGTGTATATATATATATATATATATATATATATATATATAGATATAGATATAGATATAGATATAGGATATAGGTATAGGTATAGGTATAGGTAGGTAGGTATAGGTATAGGTATAGATATAGATAGAGATAGATATAGATATAGATATAGATATAGATATAGATATAGATATAGATATAGATATAGATAGATATAGGTATAGGTATAGTATAAATATAATATAAATATAAATATAAATATAAATATAAATATAATATATTTATAAGGAATCGCCTTATATATATATATATATTATTATATATATATATATATATATATATATATATATATATATATATATATATATATATATATATATATGTACAGGAAGGTTGGGGCATCTGGAACGCCGTAGATTTAATATAAATAGGATGGAGAAAAGCCAGCGTAGCATCATACATGTATTTTCCAAATTTTCGAGACTTTGGGTCTCATCATCAGGGCTGTAAAATATACAAAATATACAAATTAAAAAAAAGACTCAGTATTAATATTAATAAAAATGGAATAACATAAAAGTTAAA
This sequence comes from Macrobrachium nipponense, assembly GCF_015104395.2. Classification (NCBI taxonomy): domain Eukaryota; kingdom Metazoa; phylum Arthropoda; class Malacostraca; order Decapoda; family Palaemonidae; genus Macrobrachium; species Macrobrachium nipponense. The sequence goes on along the minus strand of NC_087218.1, from coordinate 67,758,286 downwards.
TATAATAATTTAAAACATGAACTAAAAAAAAAATATATATAAAAAATTAAAAAGTGAAGAATGCTTAAGTTAGTACCTATCTCTATGGAGTTAAAAAACTGAGTGACGTTGTCTGGTTTGGAAAGGAGGACGTCAACTATGCTATATATTGAGCTGTGGAAGAAGTCTGACCATTTAATGGGCACAAGCTGTTTGATTGTTAACGACTCCAAAACAGAGGGAGAGAATAGTTGGGCGCTTGTGTGACAATGCGAAAATCCATTATATGAAAATGATGTTTTACATTTATTACAATGTTCTCGTATGTTTGGAAATTCTGTTTCGTTTTCAAAGTACATCCCGTACGGTGACTGACTCAGAGATGAGAATCGATTCTGACTTTGAGCAATCTTTTGGTGGCTCCCAAGTATTTCCCGATCTTACATTTCGGGCAAGTAAAGCAATATACCACCAAAGACCGCATCAAAGTCGGAAGTTTATCTTTGTGGGAGAACAAAGAACCCAGAGTTTTAGGATTTATTGCTATCAACTTAAGATTCACAGCCGGAAAAGTTTTCTGAATGACTTTTTGTATTTGCACCTTAAATGCGTTGGACTGAATAAAGGGTATAGAGGCATATATTAATAATTTAGGGCACGTCGGTACAAGCTGACGTGGCTGAAATTTATCATTTAAAAAGTTATTGACATATTTTCAAGAATAAGGCTGGAGGATACGAATTTTTTTTTTAAAACTGAGGTAAAAATTGGATTTCGCTATGGAAGTTATGCCAGCTGGAAGATAACGTATAAGCACGGTGTAACAGCGTGGAAATACTATTTAATTTAAATGTCATGGAACAACTGCTATAGAAGTTAGTACCTTGACCTGTGAACGTCTTTTTTCTAAAGACGCTCGTATTAAAACCATTTTCTTTCCTAGTAATTAAAACATCTAAAAAGGAAGTTGGTTGTCTTGTTCATGCTCAATTGAGAAATTTATATTAGGATGTAGGCCATTGATATATTGCAAGAAAGCTTCAGCTGCTTCTCGGGACCTAAATAGAGCAATAGTGTCATCCACATATCGCTTATAAAAGAGAGGGCGATATGATAAGGGACAACCATCCAGCATTTGTTCCTCAAAAGAGCACATAAAGGCGTTAGCCATAACTGGGCCAAGTGGCGACCCCATCGAAACACCATCAACTTGTTTAAAAACTTTATTGATTAAAAAAAATAAAGTGAGTGTCCTGCACTGCAATTTCTAAAAGTTTATTCAAATTATCCTTATTAAAACCATGATATAAAATATTTTCCTCGTAAAAGATCTTATCTAAAATTATGTAAACGTCGCCTGCAACGGTATGTTCGTAAAAAGAGATGCGACATCCTAAACTCACCATATATAAGTCACATCCTGTGGTAGAATATCAGGTACAAGGTTAGCAGAATTGAGTAAAACGTATTCATCATTTTGCAAATGGCTGTAGCAATGGTACCAAGAATTTTGCTATCTGGTAATTTGGGGTATTGTATGCCGCCAAAATTGGTCGTAGGAAGTCCATATAGCACACCATAGGATGAACCTGAACAATATAATTCTATGTAAGTGTTTTCCGTTTATAATATTCTGATCTTTGAGACTTTTGAGTAATCTATTGGAATTTATCCTCCCCTTAAATTATAGGATGATATGTTGTTGAACCACCTTTATTTCAAACAAATTTAGTGGTATACTTTCAGAATATCATCCATTTTTTGTACATAAGTCGTTTTTATTTAGGATCACCCGTTTCCTTCCTTTCCTTTCCATCGGTTGGTTTAGGACAATGTATTGGGTTATTTTGGATAAGGTTTTTTAATCAACATATAATCATCTTTACGAAAAAAAGAAAAGCAGTTATTTACCATAATTTAGAGAAAGTTTTGTGGAAGCTAGAGCTTTGCACGTCTCGTCTGTATTTATATATATATATATATATATATATATATCATATAGATATCATATATATATTATAAATATTAATATAAATAAAATATAAATAAAAAGATAAATAAAATACTAAAAATAAAATAAAAGTAAAAGTAAAAAATATATGATATATAAGAGAAATATATAAAATAAATATTTTAAATATGATTTAAATATATATAAATATATATAAATTATATGTTAAATAACAATATATTATATATATACATTATATTACTATTATAATATATATAGATATATAATATATTTATATAATAAATGATATATATATATATTATATATCTTTATAGATATGGGGTAATTCCGTTACTAAATATATATTTTTATAGATATATAGATTATATATAATATATATAGTATATATATATAATATTATTTATATTTATTTTATATTTATTGTATTTATTTATATTTTATATATTATATATTTAATATTTATTTATTATTTATAATTTATTTATATTTATTTAGATTTATATATTTATATCGAGAAAAAAAAGTTCCCCTTCGGTTAAGCATTCCATGAAAATATACTAATTCCGAGGGTAGAGCGAATTTAGATATTAAAGGACATTGTAGCTCGATAGATTGTAAGTATGAATCAACGGAACAAATGTTGATATGACATATTTTATATTTATATTTATGTTATTATAATATATGAATAGATTATCAGATATATACTCTATATATATATAATATAAAATAGTTAATACAGATAGAATAATATTTATGAATAATAATATATATAATAATATATAAATTATATAATATTAATATATAATGTATTATATATAGAGAATATATATATATTATATATATAGTATACACCACATAATATTATCTATATCATTATATATATTATATATAATTTATATATAATAATATATATTAATATATATATATATATATTATATAACACACCACCACATATATATACGAGATATATATAATAATAATGATTACACTCACATATATATAAATATATAGATATATAATATACATATTATAGAATATATATATATATATAATATAATAATATTATATAAATTATATAATATATTTATATAATATATAATAATATATAGAACACCACACATATATTATATATTATAATATATTAGATATATATAAGATAATCTATAATTAATAAATATATATATTATATGCAATATAATATATAATTAATAGATATATTATAATATATATATATTATATATAATATATATATTATAATTATATAGATATAGATTATATATACTATAATATATATAAATATATATAATATTATACCTAGAATAGTAAATCATATATTATATAGCTATTATATATATATTATATGAGTAATATATATATATATAATAGATAGTTTATAGAGTGATATATATAATATAATAGTTATATAATATGATATTATAATTAATATAGTATAATATATATATATATAATATATAATAGATTATTATTATGATAAATAATATATATAATATAATATAACAATTGATATAATTATACCTAATATATATATAATATTATATATATATATAATTATATCTATGATATAGATATAATAGATTATTATATAGATTAGATATATTATATATACTAATATTATCTATATATAGATTATAATTATATAGATAGAGAAATAATATATTAGAGATAATATACATATAATAATAAATAATAATATAATATGATTAGATATAAGAATATAAGATATATAATAGATATATTAGTATATAATTATATAGAGTTATATATATAATGTAATATATATATTAATATTATATTAATTAATATGTATATATATAAAGTAATAATAATAATATATAAGATAATAATATATTCAATATATTATATATTATATAATATAATATTATATAATAATACAATAATATATATATATATCATATTATATATTATATATACTATATATATATAATATAGAGAGACATATATATATATTATAATATATATAACAATATCATATATATTAGATATATTATATACATATATGATATATAGATATATATACTATATATATCATAATACATTTATTGTATATATATAATATTATAATATAAATATATAAATAATAAGATAATATAATTATTTATCATTATTTTATAATGTATTATATAATAGAATATATATATATATTGATAATTAAATATATATATACTAATAATAGATATTTATTTAATAATATATATTAGATAATATATATATTTTAGTTTAATATAATATATATAATAAATATATAATTATAATATATTATATTTATAACTATATATATCATATATATATATATATATCAATATTATAGAGTTATTTAATAATATATATATCATAATATATAGATATAATAATAATAATTATATAGATAAAATTATATATATATAATATATATGTATATAATATATATATATAGATATATAATATATTATAAGATAATATATATATATTTATCATTTATAATTATGATATTATATATTATATATATAATATAATGATATACTATTTGTAATATTATTAAGATTATAATATATAAATATTTATAATTTATAATATAGTATATATATATTAATATATTTATAATTATAATATATATATGATATAATATAATATATATTTATTAATTATAATATATATATATAATATAATTATATATAATTTATAATATTTATAATATATATAATATTATCAATTTAATAATATAAATATATATATATATTATTAAATTAGATATTTATAATTTAAATATATATATATATATATGATATATATTTATTAATAATATATATAATATATTATATATATATATATATATAATGATATATAATATATATATATTTATAATTATTATATATATAATTATTATAGATTTATTTAATAATATATTATATATATATATATATATAATATAATATATATATTATATAATATATATATTCATAATCAATATTTATTTATTTATTTATTTATTATTTATTTATTTATTTATTTATTTATTTATTTATTTATTTATATTTCTATTTCTATTTCTATTTCGATTTCGATTCTTTTTATTTATATATTTGTAAGGAAAGCCGCCTTTGTGACATTGACTTCTTTGATGCCGACTTTTTCATATTTCCTTACTTCTGTTTTCAATGATTTTTCAAAATTCTGGATTAAGTATACAGATTCGTGGTTGTGCATTTTCCATGTACTGCAAGGCAAATGAAATCTGCCAGGTTTGCGTCAACAACTGGGCGAGGACAGCCAGGACGGATTTAGAAATAAAACGCTCAGTAGGAATAGATTAGGTAAAGACGAGGGCACTTTCCTGATAATCCACCTAGCAACTTTTGCTTTCTCATTAGCCTATTGTACTCTTATCGAAAAAACGGGGAAGTGAATGAAAAAGAGGGTAAATGGTTGATCGTACCCTCAGGCAAGGGAACTCAAACCTAAGACCATGAAAGGCCACAGTACAATGGCTACGGCACATTCCAAGGTTGTAGAACAAGGTTTGAAATCAGAGTAACCTTCTCTTAGAAGGGTTGCCTACCAAGGCTGAAGGGTCCCATCTTTCCATTGGTTTGATTTTGGAGTGTCCTTCTCCTAAAAGAGCTGCCTGCCAAAGCTCAAGAGTGTCTTCCCCTCTAACTCTTGTAGACAGGATGTCACACACTGAAGTGAATGTTGCTAAGAAAAGCAACATTTACCCACTAATATTCAGTTTAATGTTAATATCATTTGTACCTCTTATTTGTAGCTCTTATAGCAATTGTGACGTTGTTATCATGATCATTACGAATACAAAGCTCGACTAGGGATTTAAACTGAGAAGAAGAATTTTATTTGGAGAGGAAATACAATCCTATCGCATGCTTCTTCTCAGCTTAATCGGTAGTCGGAATCCCAGTTTTAACGAGCCTCCTGTATCTGTTTATCTTGAACCACTTGTTTCGCCATAAGTTTTGACATATAATTTTTGGATGGACTCCAGCTATTCCTATTTATCCGCACTTGGGATCGGTACCGAGTTGAGCTTGCATGACCACCCTCAGGTGGAGGTTAAATATTGTGTTACATACAGTAGGGAACTGCAAGACATTAGTTAGTCGAGCTCAGCTGACAAGATCTTGACAGCCCAAAGAGCCAAGTGAATGTGGGTTACAGACTGGCTTGACGACTGTGGTTTTGAACACATCCCCAAAGCAATAAGGGAGGAACCCCATGAGCGCTTTCAGTCGTCAAGTTAATCTGTAACTTGGAAGTCAAAAGCAAGACTATTGAAATGTTCTATGCCGTTTCCCTTTTAGAAGTCACTTAATTTAAGAATTACATACATTGAAATTCAATTGTTTTGGAAGGTACCTGTTTTGAAACTCAAGTATTGGAAATCTATTTCGAAAATCATCATGCTTTGGAAGTCAGCTGTTTTGAAAGTCATGTTCTGAAAGTCACATGGTTTGGAAGTCACCTATTTTGAAAGTCATATTTTGGAAGGATTTTGAAATTCCTCTGCTCTGGAATTCACAACTTTGAAAATTATATGCATTAGAATTTGCTTATTTGGAAAACACCCGTTTTTGAAATTCATCCGGTTTGGAAGTCACAAAGATTGAAAGTCGCCTGGTTTGAAAGTTACTGACATTGAAAGTCTCCTGGTTTGGAAATCCTATTTTGAAAGTCACCTGGTATCATCAATTTTTTAAATAACATGTTTTAAAAGTCACATATTTTGGAGATCGTCCATTTTAGAAGTCACTGGTTTTGGAGTTCACCAATCTTCAAAGACATGTTTTAAAGGCTACCTGTTTTGTTTCATGTCACCAAATTTGGAAGGAACGTTTTAGAAGTCACTTAATTTTGATGGGACATGTTTTAGAAGTCGCCTAGTTTTGAAGGAACATGTTTTAGAAATCACATTATTTGTAAGGAACATGTTTTAGAAGTCACCTATTTTGGAAGTCTCCTATTTTGGAAGGAACATGTCTTAGAAGTCTCCTATTTTGGAAGAAACATGTCTTAGAAGTCTCCCAATTTGGAAGAAACATGTTGTAGAAGTCACCTAATTTGGAAGGAGCATGTTTTAGTAGTCACCTAATTTGGAAGGAACATGTTTCAGAAGTCACCTTATTTGTAAAGAACATGTTGTTAGAAGTCACCTAATTTGGAAGGAGCTGTTTCAGTAGTCACCTTATTTGTAAAGAACATGTTGTTAGAAGTCACCTAATTTGAAGGGAGCATGTTCTATTGCAAAGTCCAGCCAGCTTTGCAGCTAAGCCCTGCACACTGAACGCTTGTGATTGGCTAGCTCTCGAAGGGGGAATGACGTCACACTAGTTAACTGTCCAAATGATTACCAGTACGGATGTTGAGTTTCGTGCATGAATCGTGAAACCACAGATTTGAGTTCCCGGAGTTGTGAAGTATGCAATTGATATCTCCAATAAAAGATATATAAAGTTATACATATCGTTATGAAGATCTTGGATCATTTTGTCTGTGCAGCCTAAACACATACGCATCATTTTTTTTATTTTTAATTTGGCGTTGATTGAAACGAAGCATAAACTTATGCAACCAATTGTGATGTTAGGGTATTAATTCATCATAATCCTGCATGTCAAATGTTATTATCATTGAAAGATTAGGCCTACACGTCAATTTCTTATATTTTGAGGCAATGACAGGGTATAGGCGTACTCGTTAATTTCTTATATTTTGAGTCGATGGCAGGGCATAGGCCTACACGTCAATTTCTTATATTTTGAGGCAATGACAGGATATAGGCGTACTCGTTAATTTCTTATATTTTGAGTCAATGACAGGGCATAGGCCTAATCGTCAATTTCTTATATTTTGAGGCAATGGCAGGGCGTAGGCCTCCACATCAAATTCTTATATTTTGTGAAAATGACAGGTCATAGGCCTACACGATAAATTCTTATATTCTGAGGCAATGACAAGACATAGGCCTACTTGTCAATTTCTTATGTTTTGAGGCAATGACAGGGCATAGGCCTACACGTCAGATTCTTATATTTTTAAGCAAAGTCAAGACATAGGCCTACATATAAATTCTTATATATTGAGACAATGACAGGGCATGAGCCTATACATCAATTTCCTATTGCAAATAGTCTTCTACCTGTATCTGCTGGAAATAGAGTAGCTTTTAATTAATATAGTAGTTTTAACTCCACGATATATAATGTAAATGCATAAAGTGGAATGTACACGTATAAGCAAGAGCACATACACATACATGCGTGGCTGGCCAAATCTTAGGACTGTCTCAGCCTTACACACAACTATCAAACTGCAGTCAATGAATTATATTGAAATATATCTATTAAAAGTATAACACATTACATTTCTCTGACGAGTAAATATAAGGCTGCTGTGGAATTTCTATGAAAATGAAGACTAAGATAGGAAGGTGTCATAAGATACTTAACAAATTAGAAAAAAATATATGATAGCTGAAAAGTTAGGCACGAGATGATTCAAACCAGTCTGCGAGTAGCCCTTGAATCACTTGGTTTTGGGGCCATTCTTGTAGAAGCATTCTCTCTCTCTCTCTCTCTCTCTCTCTCTCTCTCTCTCTCTCTCTCTCTCTCTGTTGTTAAGAGAATATATTAGCGCAAACTATATTCATAATGATCTCGATTACTTTAAATTAAAACATACGACTAAATTTCACTGATAATTCATTACGCCAGTATTTTATGAATAGGTCTATGTTTATTCTGCAATGTTAGGATACCATAAGAAAACTTTTCGAAGATGCTACAAGCACCATAACAGCAGCAACAAAAACAAGAATAACCACAACAAGAACCACAATAAAACGGCTGAATATAAGATAGGCCTATAATCCAAACGTCATAAGGAGCGTAAACCTACAAAGTGATATAGGACCCTATAGGTCTAGGTCATTTTTTATCCTCTTATTTCGGAAGGAGTTCATGTCCTCAAGAAAATTCAACAGCGATGTATATCCAATATGAATAGTACAGCCTATCATACTGTAACTTTTTTTTTGAAACAAAGGTATCTTCTGGTTTGATAAAGTGCAGTCACTGCTTATCATCCCTCCGAATGTGTAAACGATTCTAGTGAAATTGATTTTAAGAGCATGCAAATGTAGTAATATTTCCTGAAATCAATATGAAATGCCAGTCTGCACAGCTCTGAGAAAGTTTTTGTGTTGAAATTTAGAATGGCGAACACGATTGACAATATCAAACGGTAATTGCTACAACGCAGAACACTTCTGATTTCATTCTTATTTTCCTGTTGCAACATTGTTGCAACATTGCAACAACGCAGAACACTACTGACTTCATTCTTATTTTCCTGTTTTTTTTTTACCATTTTTAGGGAGATGTGTATTATGATTTTATTTCAGGGGGTAATATAAAGTTTCATTTCGTATTTTAGTTCGGTAAAACAACCATTGCAAAATAAATGGAGATGAAAAGAACCGCAGATTAACCAACTTTTCGAAACTATTTCCAACCAATGAGCATGAAGGAATGGTCGTGACGTATAAATAGTCAGTAGGCGGAGCTTAGCTGCAAAGCTGGCTGGTCTTTGCTATAGTAGTCACCTTATTTGTAAGGAACATATTTTAAAAGTCGCCTAATTTGGAGGGAACATGTTTTAGGATTCTCCTAATTTGAAAGGAACGTGTTTTAGAAGTATCCTGATTTGGAAGGAACATGTTTTAGAAGTCACCTTATTTGTAAAGAACATGTTTTAGAAGTCCCTTATTTTTAAAGAACATGTTTTAGAAGTAACGTTATTTGTAAAGAACATGTTTAGAAGTCACCTACTTTGAAGGAATACGTTTTAGAAGTCGCATAATGTTGATGGAACATGCCTTAGAAGTGATATATCTTGGAAGTCACCTATTTTGAAAGGCATGGTTTGGAAGTACCTTATTTTGAAAGAGACATGCTTTGGAAATCACCTAATACAGAAGGTACGTGTTTTAAAGGACGGCTATATTATAAGTCACTATTTTGGAGGTAATCTGTTTTGAAGTGTAGTGTCCTGTAAGTCACCCATTTTGTAAGTCTCGTATTTTGGAAGACGCCAATTCCGAAGGTAAATGTTTTGGAAGTCACCTGTCTCAAGTCACATAATTTCGAAGTCATCTATTATGAAAGTTACATGCTTTGGAAGAGTCATATTTTGAAAGAAACATTTTTGTAAGGCGCCCATTTCGAAAGTCACTCATTTTAGAAGTTAAGTCTGTTATGAGAGTTACATGTTTTGGAAGTTTGAGTTCGGAAGTCGCCTATTTTGAAATTTCCATGCTTAGGAAGTAACCGGTTTTGAAAGTTACAGCACGAGTTTGGTCCTCAGCTGATCAGCGATCAGTGTATACACGCGACTGTCATCCTGTCGACTCTCATCTTTCGGGGTGAACATGCTCCGTAGGACCTGAGCGGAACATGGTCGAGAACAATACTGACGAAGATTTCCTCCTGACGTAACAAACTCCACGGAAAACGGATACCATATTTAAGTTTCCATTTTTGGTCACTGTAGCTAATTCAGAGGAGTTCAGCGGTCTAGCGCATACTTACGTGAGTATTTTGTATATATATGTGTGTGTGTGTCTAGTATATGTATGTATGTATGTTTATGTATATAATATATATATGTATATATATATATATATATATATCTATATATATATATTATATATATATATATAAAATTTCATTTATCACCTTAATCTGGTTTTAAAATGGTAAATTTCTGGATAAAAGTACTGCTATTTTGTTGGTTTCGGGCTTCGTTATAACAGATGTCTTTCCCCAGATCGACAAGGTTTTTTTTTGCAAGTTTCTGTATCGTTCTGTCACCTTGAACCAACCCCAGTATTTGACAAGGACGATAGAATTCAAACAGGTCAACCCACGGCCGCTTGAAATTTTTATCGTATGCGCATCCATGACGTCAATAGGTTCAAAAGAGGTCCTAGGCTGAACCTATGGTCAGTCTGTAATGAGCGGGTCAGACGGACAGACATCCATCTCTCTCCCACTCACTTAACTCTGTCCCAAGGCCAACAGAATTTTAACTCGCACCAACTTGTCACGATGCCTATAGCTGATTCAGTTAAGGTAGATTCTTGTATGACCCCTATACTTACAAGACGTTTGTTTGACGGCCGCTGATTGGCTGGTACCAGGAGGCAGGCAGCTCCCAGCCAATCAGCAGCCGCCAGACAAACGGCTCGTAGGCATAGGGCTCACCCAAGAATCTACCTTAAGTGAACCAACTATAGTTGCGCAGTGCGTGACTGTACGAATTATTCGATAGGAAAATCAATTTATAATTATGATCGGTTTCCGAAAGATAAAGAAACACAAGACAAATGGATTGAGCTGTGCGGGAGGAAGGGTAATTTTAACCCCATGACGCAGCGGATATGCAGCAATCATTTCGAAAAATCTGCTTTTAAAAGAAATCTGAAATATGAACTACTTGGGAAACCGGTTCCTCCAAGATGCATAGAATTCAAGCCTGGAGCAGTTCCAACTCTACATTTACCATCAATTAGAGGTAAGACTTATTCTGAATATTATCGTAATAAATTGAATAGTGTCAATATTTTTTTTTAGTTTATTCTCTCTCTCTCTCTCTCTCTCTCTCTCTCTCTCTCTCTCGTTTCTACTACAGTTCACTTACTAATATGCAGAATTATCTTAAATTTTCAGGCAATGCAGCATGCGTAGAGAAGATACCATCTGTGTTGAAAGAAAATCAACCTCCTGGCTGCATTGCTGTTGCAAGTACATCGACGCCTTTGTCTACCGTCAATTTATGCAAGCATTCAGAAACTGATGGTGAGTACACTTATAATTGTATGTTTATGTATGTGTATATATATGTATATATGTGTGTATGTATATACATACATATATCTTTTTTATTGATTAGCCTCAAACTATTTTGCATGGGTATTCTAGTCGTATTATTTTTATGAGTAGAAATACTGTAAGTTGTGCTTTACTTATTTAGGATAATGTGGAAATATTCATATAGGAACCCTCTCTATGCAAGGCCTTGTCTCTATGGACTTTTTATAGTGTGGGGGATAACAAGGCCAACAGAATTAAAATTCAGTTGGCCTTGGGGGATAACAGAGGCAGCTGCTCACAGGAAAGGGAAGCTGTAAATGTGAATCAATAACTCTTACCCAGATAATAAGTAAGCAAGCAATTAGTATTGTTAATGTAAGCAAGCAAGCAATGAGTACTAATATATAGAATTTCCTTAACTAGTGAGCACACTTATATAGGAATAGGAATTCCCAGGAGATTTAAGAGTATTACCATCATTGCTAAAAAAATATTATTGATTAATAATTTTGAATTTTAAATGAGATTAATAACTCTCTCCTTAAATTTTCAGGTAATGCAGCATGCGTAGAGAAGATACCATCTGTGTTGAAAGAAAATCAACCTCCTGGCAAGATGTCGTCTGTTTCAAAGCCTTTGTCTATTGCAAATTTATGCAAGCCTTCACAGACTGTCAGTGGTACTGGTAACCTTAGTAAATCTACTGCCTACTTTAGAGAGGTCAATAGAAAACTTCAGTAACTGGTAGATTGGTTAACAAGAAAATACTGCTCTGCTTAATGATAAAAAAATGGGGAAAAAGAGAAAAAAATATTAGAAGGTCAGATTAAAACTTCATACCAAAGGGGTGTGTCTGATACGAAGACCAGACTAGGGAAATTTTTTACAGATAAACAAATTGATGCAATGTTAAGTGGAAAACAAATTGGAAATTATGCTGATGGTGATATTGCTGAAGCGCTGATACTGCACAGTCTTAGTCCAAAAACATACAAATATCTAAGACAAAAAAAAAAAAATAAAAATAAAAATAAAAACTTCCTCTCCCATCTCTTAGTACACTTAACCGCCGTGTGTCTAGACTAGATATTGAACCTGGTGTGCTATTGCCAGTGATTCAACTTTTGAGTAAAAAAAACTGAAAAAATGTAATTATGAGAGCCTTTGTGTACTGTCATTTGATGAGAGAAGTGTTGCATCTGACTGGACGTATGAGAAAGGTAGAGACATAATACACGAGCCCAAAAAGAAACTTCAATGAGCTATGTTAAGGGGATTGACAACCCCTTGGAAGCAGTTAGTGTATTGACACTGACATGACTTAAGACATGTTGAATAACATAATTATTAAAGTGGAACAGCTGGATTGATTGTGGTTGCTATGGTGTCTGACATGGGATCGACAAATCTTAAGCTGTTGAAAACACTTGGAGTAAACACTGAAAACTCAAGCTTTACAGATCCAGCATCTAATGACAGGGAAATTTTTGTATTTGCAGATGCACCTCATCTGATCAGACTAATCAGAAATAATCTGTTAGATTCAGGTTTCAAATTAGATGGAAGCAAAGGATGCAAATATGTGACAAATTCAAGCATACGAGAGATAGTGAAGAGAAGTAGGAAAGACTTAAAGACATCGTTCAAATGAAATGATAATCATATTGATGTAGAAGGACCTAGAAGAATGAATGTTCGTTTAGCTGCACAGCTGTTATCTGAAACAACAGCCAAATCTATACAGTTTTTTTGGTGAGCAAGAAATATTAAAGAGTAAGGATTGGGATACATTTAGTCAATTCATATTACTAGCAGATAGGTGGTTTGATCTTTTTAATTCAAGGATATTCATAGATTCAAATAAATCCTCAAGAAATGCATATGAGGCCAATTTGGCAACACAAAATCAGATTTTGGAACAAATGATTGAGACTGCAAAAGAAATGAGAGTTTATGGGAAGAAGTTCTTGTATCAATTTCAGAAAGGGCTAATACTTTCTTCAAAATCCCTGTCTAAGCTGTACCGAATGTTAAATGAGAAATATAATGTAACCTACTTGCTGACCTACAGATTGAACCAAGATTGTTTAGAGCATTTTTTCTGTTGTCTTAGACAAATGAATGGAAACTATGACCTATGACCACCCATCCCTTCTGCAAATAAAGTACAGAATGAAAAAATTTCTTTTTGGAAAGGAAATTGCCTTGATGGGATCTCGGTATAACACTGAACAAGAATGTAATGATACCAATATTTCAGATGTAACACTTGCTAAAATAGATACCACTGCTCCTAACATTAACACAGAAAATTTAGAGGAAGAACTTTGCTTATCTGCAATGATTTTTGCAGAAGGATGATTATGAGCTACAAATGACTTTTGAGGAGGCCATGGAAACCGAGGCATTTAGGTATGTTGGGGGTTTCTTGGTAAAAAAATGTCCTCAATATGAATTCCTAGGATCCAGTGTTACAAAGGATGATAATACTTGGCTTTCAGCCATAAGCAGGAGTGAAGGGAAACTTAAAAAAACCAAACCAGGATTTTTTTAAACAGTTACAGACCATGAAAATATTGTTTAACTGTTACCATGGAGACTCCTCACTAAAAGGTGAAAAGAATGCTTTTAAAAAATTGACAAAGTGCATAGTAAATTTGGTTTCTTTACCTGAGGATTCATTGCATATTTCATAAAGTGCAGAATATTCTTCAGAATGAGAATTCTGAACAGAAAAATATCAGAAAAGAAAAATATAAGAAAAAAAATGTCAGAGTTAATAACAAAGAATTTCCCAGTGCAGAGAAAATGTACAGAAAAAAATAATCAAAATGTACATATAGAAGAAGAAAAATTATAAAGCATAAGTAAAAACCAAACTTGCAGAAAAAGAAAACTGATATAAATTTTTTTAAGGGTAAAAAAAGAAAATGAATTGTAGAAATAAGCTTTAATAAATTACAGCATGTAATGTACAGTAGTATGTAATATGCAATATTATGAAATAAATTAGATTACAAATTTTTGTCTTTGGTCAATTTTGCACCGTAGCATATTTTTTTTTCTTAAATTTCCAGGTATGATTATTGAGAGGTCACCATTGTATAGATATAAATCGCCTCCATCATAGATGATAACGGTAATAATTAATGATACTACTACTACTACTACTACTACTACTACTACTACTACTACATACTACTACTAATTAATAATAATAATTAATTAAAAATTCCTCATAGTAGCACGAGTCTTCAAATGGAGAAGCAAATCCACAGTTATGTAAATGTACATATATTTAAGTTTAAAACAGAAAAGATAGCTTTCGGGAATCTGTACGGTTCCCCTTGATAAGGGGAACCGTACAGATTCCCGAAAGCTATCTCTTTTCTGTTTTAAAAAACTGAAATATATGTACATTTACATAACTGTGGATTTGCTTCTCCAATAATAATAATAATAATAATAATAATAATAATAATAATAATAATAATAAGAGTAATAATAATAATAATAATAATAAGAGTATATGAATAATATAATAATAAGAGTAATAATAAAATAAAACAATAGTAATAATAAGTATCAAGAGTAAAAGAATAATAATAATTATGACTACTACTATTATTATTTAGTATTATTGTAATACTCCTGATATTATTATTATTATTATTATTATTATTATTAATATCAAAAGTATAATAATAATAATAATAATAATAATAATAATAATAATAATAATAATAATAATAATAATAATAATAATAATAATAATAATATAACAGTATAATTAAATGTGATTATGAATAAGCAGTCAAAGAGAGACAGAGAGGAGAGAAAGAGAGAGAGAGAGAGAGAGAGAGAGAGAGAGAGAGAGAGAGAGGACACGTGTCTCAGTTGTTGAACCTAGTAACGTCACATTAATAACGGCTATCCGAGCGAAAGCTGCCCTTGGGTTGACCTGTAAAATTCTATTGGCCTTGGTATTTGAAGCTTTTAGCACACAAAAAGATTCATTGTTGCGTTTATCGTAGATTGGAGATCTCGCAATCAGAAGGTTTCTGTATTGTCAGAAGGTTACTGTATTGTCAGAGGGTTTCTGTATTGTCAGAAGGTTACTGTATTGTCAGAGGGTTTCTGTATTGTCTGAAGGTTTCTGTACTGTCAGAAGCTTTCTGTACTGTCAGAAGCTCTGTATTGTCAGAATCAAAAGGTTTCTGTACTGTCAGAAGCTTTCTGTATTGTCAGAAGGTTTCTGTACTGTCAGAAGGTTTCTGTACGGTCAGCTTTCCGTATTGTCAGAATAAAAAGGTTTCTGTACTGTCAGAAGCTTTCTGTATTGTCAGAAGCTTTCTGTATTGTCAGAAGGTTACTGTATTGTCAGAGGGTTTCTGTATTGTCAGAAGGTTACTGTACTGTCAGAAGGTTTCTGTATTGTTAGCCTAGAGTATGATCTCCCGTGCCACGAGAGTGAAGGAGGCTGCCAATTCGCCTCTGAATAAGAAGAAGAAGAAGAAGAAGAGTAGTTTCAGCCCAGGACTCCAAAGGCCAAATTAGTGGGATTTGCCTCTTCGAAAAACAAGTGTCGAGTGCTCATTTTCCGAAGCAATTTCCAGCTAATGATGGTTTAATTACTCATTATCACCGAGATTTGTGAGTTATCATTGCTCGAATTGGAATCCTGGTCGGAGAACAAACATTTTTCAAAGAAGGGAAAGACTTGTTGACGTGCATTGAATGGAACACCCAAGGTATATAGAATAAGGGAGCACCCTCCCCCCCAAATGCTGAATATTTCAGGGATTTGGGTCTCTCTCTCTCTCTCTCTCTCTCTTAAATATTTGATCGCATCATTACAGTTCATAGGTTGGGGAAAAGATTCTTTATCTTGTTCGACACGAGTTAAGTGCGTTTTACGTTCGAAGTGGATATTTGGTAGTATCAGCAATACTTGTTTTCTTATATTAGGTCTGATGGGAGAGGGAATAAATGACATTGGAAGGTGCTTGGAGAACTTTCGAATTTTGTGGATGGATTACCTTAGTAATGAGATATCGTTTCGCGTAAACAAAGTTTGTTAGGTTTGATACTTGGACTTTTTACCCATTCCCTTTTCTACTGTTCCGTTAGGGTCCGTAGGAAGTTTTAGTCATGACTATTAACTCGACCCCTCTCTTTTATTAAGACTTGGGACAGATCAGATTGAGAGCTAAGTAGTTGAGTAATTTTTATCTCCTCTTATTTAAAAAAACAACCTGGTATTCTTCACAACCGGTAAATTGTGTCGGTTAACAGTACTTCGGTAGCAGTTCTTCCCAGATGTTCGGCTCCTCCAACTTTTTATTAAAAATAGAGAGGAATAAATTGGCTGGACTCGAGTTACATTGGATTTCCATGAATTGAATTTCAAGTAAAGAATATTCACAGGCAAAACAGAAAGACGGATTTCGTCGTTGCAAAGGTTAAAATGAGTTTGTTTCCCTTATGTATTTCATAATATTAAATTTTATGAAGATGTATCTACTTCTTCATGAGAAGAATGGGAAAAAATAAGAATGAATTAAGAAAACGTTCTGAAGAAGCTCAAATTTTGTAATAAGACTCTTGTTTCTGAACTGATCCAATAGCCTCTATTGGATCAAGAGACTGGCGAGGATTTTGGAGGCTTTTGGGACTCACCCTTGTCCTTAGAGGAGGGCCTGAGTAGGCAGGTTTTGGACTCCGTCCTGAGAAGGGCCTTCTTATTCTTGTTTTCTGAATTCCCATTTCCATTGTCGTGATGCAGTTTTCTTCGGAAAGTTCTGTTTTAGCTTTTTTTTTCTCCTTTTAAACGGTCTGTGTTGATATCTAAGGCCGGGTATTCAAGCACAGGTACTTGTTAGTCTCCCTGTCAGTTCATCGAAACTGACGTTAAAACGTGTGTGTGGACGGCAGTTTGAGGGCGGAGTCAGTCCACTCACCTGAACTGATGAACTGATGGAATTACCTAAAGTTCTTTAGACCGAATGATAGTTTTCTGCTGGACCTCGCCAGGGAAGGATCTCAGCCGCTCGGACCAGAATAAGAATAAACTATGTATAGGCCTAATTCATTTCATTGTTAGAACATACGGTGCTATTTGTAGACCGTTCTGATTCCAAATCTTATGATAAAAAAAAATTCCATGCGATAGAAAATTTGGCATAGGCCTAGGCCAATGTCCTGCTTTTTATGAAAGGTGTTACTAGTGAAAGTAGGCTTCATAAATAACAGAACCAACCCCCAGGTCTAAATTAACCTTATTCATTAATATTGTATGAGAACAGACATCTCTCGTTAATAAGCAATATTTAGACCATACTCTGTTACGCCTCTTTTGCTTCTTTCTTATTTTGAAGTGAATTTCCACAGCTATATGATCTATGTAGCTCCATCTCCTTATCACCCAGCGGAGTTTCCATCGATGCCGTTGAACGGTCGTGGGTTGGACTCTGGGTGGACTGACAGGTAAACCTGCGCGTGAATACTCTGCCTTAATGGTAATTTTGGGCATCGACGAAGTTATGGCGCTATACGCTTGCGCGATTGGCGTTTCTCTCATCCTTTCAGGAACTTCTGGGAAAATACGAAGACATGACGATACAAGGTGACAATGAATCTTTCTCGCGCTAGATGATATGAAATTTTCTTAAAGGCTTTATTGCCTCGATAATATCAATATATAAAAAAAGGAAAGCAATATAAATTTAGCGGAAAATCATATATATATATATGTATATATATGTATTTATGTATATATATATATATATATATATATATATATATATATATATACATACACATACATTTTGCAGGTACTACCTTTATGGTAATAATATTCTCTTAACCGGAAATTTCCGGAAACCGTTCCTCATCTCCTGCATCTTTCACTACCCATCTGTGCCATACTCGATCATCAAAGAGTCGCGCCGCCAGACAATGATAATCCTCTTCCCCAAAAGCGCTTTTTAGTCCTTTTATAACGCTGCCTTCCCTTCTTGAGCAGTATCTCACGCCGTGCCCTCCCCAGACGAGGCAATATCGTCCCGCCTGAAATATTGTCGCAGGGACACATTTATTTATGTTTAATTTTAAAGAAAGGATCCTGTTCTACCCTTGAGACTTCTATTTTAGCGCTGAATGACCTCATAGGATTGACCTTTGGCCTAAATTATGTATTCAACTCAACCCTTGTGACTTTCAGAAAAGCTACTCTGAGATAACGTAATTTGCGGAGAGAGAGAGAGAGAGAGAGAGAGAGAGAGAGAGAGAGAGAGATGGTGGTGGTGGTAGGAAGGGGGCGTGTCATCTTGACTTCACCCATCATGTTGGAGGAATCCCTGTCTTGATGATGAAATGGCCTTTCTGACTGACTGCCTTTTCTGATTTGCTCTCTCGGGTTTCTCTTTTGAAACCTCCGAGAATGGTAACGAGTTGCTCTGCTTCGGAAAATGTCGTTAAAATTCAGTGTTGGTATTTTTGGATGAATCAGTTTTCCTGGTCTGATGGACCGCTGGCTGGTCCCTTTGGGCATTGCTTTTTTAATTACACATGCACAAATAACCACATAAGTTGTCTCAACACTTGGATGGTAGTACGTACGTGTAAGGTAATTAAATATTTTCCTTAATAGGTAATGACCCCATCATATCTAGCAAGTCTCTGAAAATTTATGTCGTTAAATGAA
Organism: Macrobrachium nipponense; assembly: GCF_015104395.2. NCBI lineage: Eukaryota > Metazoa > Arthropoda > Malacostraca > Decapoda > Palaemonidae > Macrobrachium > Macrobrachium nipponense. Next base: position 67,738,725 of record NC_087218.1, on the reverse strand, counting down.
GGAAAAGGGCATTCGAACTCATTTTGTGTAACGTCATCGTCAATTGAACAGTATATCTTCATTCTCTCTCTCTCTCTCTCTCTCACAATATATTATATATATATATATATATATATATATTATATATATATATATATATATTATATATATATAAGCTGGAAAATATGCACGTGATTTTCGATTTTCGAAGTGCTTATTTTTAGGGATCGGTGCAAGCGTTTATTGAAAATAGTACAAGAAGGATTCCATACTGTGTTTTTCAGTAATTTGATTTCATAAATACATAGTACACGCTCTGTCGCAATATACACACAAGCACACACACATACAGTATATGTATGCATACATACATACATACATACTCGTCTACATGATATTGGATGGCCGTAAATAAAATCCTTCCATTGTATGAATCTTATCGCATGTTTATGAGAAGAAGGAATATTCAATGTAGAGACGGTAGGGTGTATTTAAAGGAGATATAGGCAATATACCGTTACCAAAACAGTGTCCTTTGCTAGAAGTAGTCCCCATCATCACTTTGTCACTCGAGGAGGGATACGATGAGACGTGTATCAAAGACAAGAGATGTTGGGATCAGAGAATGAGATGGAAAGTGAGTAGGAGATGTTGGCAGTGTTCTCAAGAGCCGGTGGCTGTTGACCAGAGTTTTCTCAAAGATTGGTTTATTCACGTCTCAAAATACATGGTGTTAATTACCGAGAGAAAAACGTATTTTACAGCACGGAATTTCTCTCTCTCTCTCTCCTTTACAGTTCGGTACAAGTTTTGTTGGTACGCAACACAGAGAAAAATAACTCGAAGGATTCCATAACTTATATTACAGTAATGTAATTCATACTTGCATACATAATACATACATAACTATCTATAGCGCATAAGAAACCAGCGGAGTGGAGCAGTGAAAAACAAGCTAAGCCGACGTTTCGTTCAAAATCATAAAAATCAGATCATTACAGAACGAAGTCTGCCTAAAGCCCCGTCCACACGGTCGAACTTTGCCCGACAGACTTTGTTCGATGTGACGTCAGAAGCGGAGAAACTGCGGATAAGGTTCTGACTTTTCCCCGCATCTGACGTTACATGGGACAAAGTCCCCCCCAACCCGTACAATAGTGTGTGGAAGTGTAAGAATTCGCGGGTATATTTTGGTGTAGGAAGGTGTTAGAATCTGTCGATTTACATCGGTAACCGTATTTTTATTTTAGTACAAGTAACGAGGTTTCCGGAGTAAGTTTTTACACAGATCATCGGGATAAAACCAGGTTTTTAAGGAAACTATTTTTGGCAGCGTAGAAAAAGATATGGATAGCAAAAGAGAGAGAGAGAGAGAGAGAGAAAGAGGGAGAGAGAGAGGATAGAGGAGAGGGAAGAGAGGAGAGAGAGAGAGTTTTGTGCATTTTAATTTTGAGAGAGTTTATTTGTATATTTTAATTTTGAGAGAGAGAGAGAGAGAGAGAGAGAGAGAGAGAGAGAGAGAGAGAGAGAGAGAGAGAGATTTTGTGCATTTTAATCTTGAGAGAGAAAGTTTTTTGTGCATTTTAACTTTGAGAGCGGGGGAGTTTTTTGTGCATTTTAATATTGAGAGAGAGAGAGAGAGAGAGAGAGAGAGAGAGAGAGAGAGAGAGAGAGAGAGCTTTCTTTGTGTATTTTCATTTTGCCGATGCCATAGATTTTCGCCGTTTCATTGCACTTGTAAAACAAGTGAACTGACTTAGGGCCGTATTTTTAAACTACCATCTTCGTTGAAGAAGCTCTTCGCTACTAAAATGGCATTATTGTACCACGAAGCAGGTCTTTCTGGCGAAGGCGAAGGTGATAGGAATGTGAAGATTATTGGAAACGAGGAGGCGGTCTTCACCACCTCTTCGCATATTTTTTGTAAAATTAAAAGAGAACCGCATAACTAATGCAAGTATTGGAACGTAGCCAGTAACGCATGCCAAATATTTTAGTAGTCCATTTTTTTCATTACTTCAATGCATATATGGTTTTATTTCCATTCTGGTAAAAGCTTCTCTTTGTACTTAAAAGATCTCACGTTCCCAAGTTCCCGGCTGTCGGGTGTTTATGAAGTTCACAGCAGCAACAGAATCAATCTTCTTTCACCTCCTCTTGGATTATATTATAATCAGCACAACGTATTTTAGATCGGCAAAACAATCATTGCAAAATAAATGAAGATAAAACGAACCACAGATTCGCGAACTTTTTTTAAACTATTTCCATCCAATCAGCTTCAAGGAATGGTCGTGACGTAATCAGTAGGCGGGCTTAGCTGTAAAGCCAGCTAGACTCTGCTGTAGTAATTACGTATATTAATGCACAAAACAACTGTGTAAGTGATAATTTATATATATATATATATATATATATATATATATATATATATATTATCACTTACACAGTTGTTTTAAAATACTGCTTCGTGAAGCGGTATTTTAAAAACAGGGGAAGCGCTTTCAAGAAGAGCAACTCTGCGGGAGGGTTGGTATGCTGGAAGTGATACACAAACATCTCATTCGGATTACCAGACAGCCGTTCTACTTCTATCCAACTTTTCATATATATATATATATATATATATATATATATATATATATATATATATATATATATATATAGGTGTGAAAAGTGGGATAGAAGTAGAACAGCTGTCTGGTAATCCGAATGAGATGTTTGTGTATCACTTCCAGCATACCAACCCTCCCGCAGAGTTGCTCTTCTTGAAAGCGCTTCCCCTGTTTTTAAAATACCGCTTCACGAAGATATTTCACGAGCGGGCTCTTCATCGAACAGGAACGTGGTAGTTTGAAAATTCGGTCCTTTAGAGACTTCCTCATAGAATTTTTAAAGAAACAAAATAATTGACTTGAAAATAAAATCGAAAGAAAATATGAAATAAATTAGGCACGAAATTCCCTCAAAAAGTATACAAGGAACTTTATAAAATCCACAAGTTACCGACAATCTCCAGTAACTCTGTTGCGTATGACTGGAATGACTGACCATCAGGATTGTGTTAGCACACGGCAGAATCCACGTAAGAGGTATTTGTGATATAATTCCTTTTTATTTTGTCCATGTTAAGACAATTGTTTACTCGAGATATTCTGTGCGTGACATGATTTATGTCAGATTTACCGATTCATTTGCCACAAGTAAGTTGAATCTGTTCGGAGTGCAAAGAATGTTTTTCCCGACGGATTTTCACGTTTTTTTCGGTTGTAGGAGAGAGAGAGAGAGAGAGAGAGAGAGAGAGAGAGAGAGAGAGAGAGAGAGGTCTGGTAGTAACGGAGTGAATTCTAATGATAGTGAAGACTTTGCCCCATTGTCATTCATTTTTAAGTTGGTGATGGTGAAGTTATTTTACTTTCTTGGTTATTATTTCATCTTATCGTCTTATTTTTGTTTTCAAGCCCCTTTCCTTCTGATGTTTACCCTAGCCCCCTTTCTGTCGGCCAGACATTATTTTTAGTATTTCGGATTTAGGGCTTTATAGTGACAAGGACATAGTGTGCAAAATCGTGTAGTTAAGAGGTCTTTGTGAATGTTACAACTACATTCATATGAGGTAAGAAATGTAGCCAGGAGGTTCTATATAAGGTACAATGTGTGAAGGTTTTTAATGAGACCTCCGAGTCAAATCTGTACTAGACTCGTATCGATGACGAGAAGGATTTTTTATTTTTTATTTTTTTTTTCTTTTAAATGAAAGAAAAGGGAGGGGGAAGCGGGGGAAGGGGGGGAGTGGGGGGCGTTTGCGGGAGGGGAATGGAGCAAGAACAAGTCTGAGAGTAGAACGGGTATCAAAGAGAACAGGTTTGCAGTAACAGACAGAGCGCAGTTCAGTTGGTGAACGACGCGAGGGAAAGCTATAAAATGAGCAGTCTTCATGCCCTGGAGGGGGTACTAACGCCCCCTCCGTCCCACACGCTAATTATATAAATGCTAAGTCAATTTTTCCAGGGATTAATGCGTGCGTTGGCATTCGTTTTCCACAGTGAATTCCTGTGTTTCTCATCAGATATTTGTAACTTACGTCGGTAAGTTGGTAGCCTATACATCTAATTCCAATAGACCTGTTTCCTTCTCTATTTACCTTATCCTTATTAAGTTTGATTAAGTCTTCGTGTTTAGATGGCCAATTTTCTGTTTTTTTAATTACTTATTTATTATTTCACGAGAGAGAGAGAGAGAGAGAGAGAGAGAGAGAGAGAGAGAGAGAGAGAGAGAGAGAGTATTTTATTTCGAGCACTACTTAAGAGAGATTTGACTAGTTGTTATGGCATGTGAGGGACACTGGTCATCGAATCGAAGCAGGTAGACACGATGCGCTTTTTCGGAGAGGTACAAATCACAATGGATGCAAAGCTGTAGGACATATGGCAAACGCGGTTAAAAAAAATATTAGGGTAATGTTACTGGTTGGCACTTGAAGAATAACGTGCCCAAAGTCTTTTTTTTTATTATTATTTTTTTTGCGGTAAATAATAATCGGTTATCCGACAGTAAAAGCCTGTCAAGGAGGTTCCTCATTCTAAAGTGATAAAGTAGGCAGGAAACTTTAACTTTGCGTTACGAATATAAAAATAGGCCCATTTAACTGCGATTTCTTGCAAGGTTTAGAATAGGTATATGAAAACTAGAACTGGCATTGTCTAAAAATGAAGCACCAAAGGTTATTGAAATAAAGGGATTGTTAAATGTAGGATAAACAGATTTTATAAAACAGTCTAGTAAAAAGAAATATATAAAATAAAGTGAAGGTCAGTGTCGTGAAAAAAGTAAGCAACATAAAATAAGAGTTAAAAATTTGAGAGAGAAAAAGCTTCTTAAGTACAGATCGTCAGATACTCCTGTTGTAAAAAGAGTTAAATAGCGAATGATACAAAGCAAATAAGACCGTCGCCTCAGTGGCGTGATCGGTATGGTCTTGGCCTGCCACCCCGGTGGCCGCGAGTTCGTTTCTCGGGCATTCCACTGAGGGATGAGAGAGATGTATTTCTGGTGACAGAAGTTCACTCTCGACGTGGTTCGGAAGTCACGTAAAGCCGTTGTTCCCTTTGCTGAATAACCACTGGTTCCGTGCAACGTGAAAACACCATACAAACAAACAAACAAAGTAAGGAGTGTTGTAAAGGAGGCAATATTTTATAAAGTATGATCAGGAGCGTTTTCTATAAAGTCAGTCAAGTGTGAAATAATGTGCACCAATGAAATTATTTTGATAAACCGATGTAGCAAGAAAGTAATGATAAATTATGATATAGGGAACGTAAGTTTGGAATAACATTGGACTGAAAGCTAAAAATGTTGACGGTTTTTATAAAAAAAAAAGGCGCAAGAAGCAATAGATAATAAATTTATAAATCAGGAAAGGAAAACCATGGTATATTTTAGAATTCATGTAATATGAAATGCAGGAATAACTTTTTCGTTACAAAGTACATTAATTCAGGCTATAAAACCAGTAATAGGAAAAATCATACCTGACAGTACATAAGAGTACAAAGTGATTAAACAAAGAAACGGTAACTTAACGTAATGAAAACCTGTATTATGGAAACTAATACCTTACATTTTATTGAACAGGTATAGCTTGAAATGGTATCTTGCCGGTACAATGACAAATAACTTAGAAATTATGTGATAAGTTTGTTAAGTCACGATTACTTACATTAAATTAACATACTATAACAAGTAACTTAGAAAACTACGCTCTCGGCGTACTGTGAAACAATAATATACATGTTATTAAAGTATTGATAACTTCGACAGGGCTGCTAGTGTTTTATTACTTAAAAGTTGTGAACAGGTATAGAGAAAATTAACGTATAGATGATAAAATAGATAATTTGCCATATATTTAGACTGGCCTTACACTTGGCATTGTGTTAGGAAGTAACATACGAGTTGTAAAATTGTTATAAAGCGAGACAGTCTGTAGTATATCTGTTATAGGTCAAAACAACTTAAAACTTATAAAATGAAAAACAGATATAGCGACAAGTAACGTGTCACATATGACAGTTATGGTGATGATAATTTACGGGTAATAAAATCTTTTATTCTAAGGGGTCCACAATGATAAAATACTGTACGAGTTCGTGTCAACAATCTTCAACGACTCTTGTTTGTTTTTTAAATTCACCTCAGTACCAGGTTCAAAAGCTTTTTGTAAAGAGTTATAAATATTATACACGGACTCGTAACATTTTTTTTTATTATTGTGAACCCCTTAGAATATTATATATACTCTCGCGATAGAGAGTTTTTCCCAAATAAAATATGTCTTCCTGTCAATCTGATATTATGGAAAAATAACCGTAGTGATTTCAAACGGATGTTGAGAAACAAGAGATCACAGGTTTTACAGCTTTTATTTTGAAAACCAATAACTTGAGGGTTACAAGCAGTGTATAATCATAATAACTTAAAGGTTACAAGCAGTGTATCATAAGCAATAACTTAAAGGTTATACAACTGATTTATGGAGATTCTACAACTTACAGGATATGAACTAAGAATAATCATCAAGTAACTTACAAGTTATAAAATAATGAGTATATTGAGGAAATAACTTAAGGTTACAGGAGATTACTTAGCCTAATATGGCAGAAATTGAGGCTACAAATACCTTTTATTTGTAAAATCGCCTTCCCGGAAAACTGTACAAGTTTTAAACTTTAGCAGCATAACCTGAGCACACAGTTTACAAGACTGTTATAATCATAAGCAGTGTAATACAGGTTATAAACAACAAAACTGTAGGAAAGAAAGAGTACCATGAGGTTACAAAAATAAATAACAACTGGTTACAATATTATTAACGAGTAGCGTACAAGTTACAAAGTAATAAAACAGCTAGTTGTATATAAGTTCCAAAATTGTAAAACTACTAGTACAATACAGATTAAACGAGTACCATACAGGTGACAGAACTGGTAAAATAACTAGCACCACACAGGTTTCAAAGCTGATTGGGTAGCTGATCATCCCCAGGATCAGTACAAAAACAACCAGACATTTTTTAAATATAAAAACTGACGTTTTTGGCAGAAACTGTTGTTTAAATAATAATACTAATGGGTGCTACTTCCACTTGTTATCGACGCGTCACCTCCGAGGTGCTAAGTCGATTCACATAAACCGTGCATCTGATGTCTAGGTCAGTCCCTTACGAAACGCTCCTGATTGGCCGTTGATAAGTCAATCAAAGGGCTTGAAACTCCCAGTCTCTCTTGAGAGTTCACATGGGTAGGATCTATGTTCCACCTTTCCTGAGGTATACGTCTTTCAGGAGAGGTGGGACATACATCCTGCCTGCGTGAACTCTCGGGAAAGACTGAGAAATTCCGGACCTGTGATCGGCTTATCAACAGCTAATCAGGAGCGCCGTGAGGGATTGGCCTAGACATCAGATGTATACGGTTGATGTGAATCTAATAAAGAGACGGCGTCCCATTGGCCTTCTGCCATAATTAGTACCAGCACCTAGGTGGTGACGCTTGGATGACGAGCCAAAGTAGACCCCGCTAACGTTCCCCCGAAATCAAGAGAAAATCGAACCCAAAAAAGCAAGCGCGCTCAGAGAGCAACATTATGGAATACGTTCAACATTCACGTCAACCATCATATTCCCCCAATGATGGCGTTACATTTATTAACTACAACAGCGATTAAAATGGATTGAATGAATGTCTGGTCCACAGACATTGTTCCCACAACGGAAGGTTCTGTCTCCCATCTGTAGATGACGCGACAGACAGGTTTTAGGTTAATGGCAGTATATGCATTTTACGTGTAACCTTTTGATATAGATGACGTACAGTATTGGCGATACATTTTACCCTTCATCTTCCTTTATTCATTTTGCGTGATATATTTTCGCTCTTAATTTTTTTTCTAGATTTATAAGAGCATTTATTGATTCATTTTTAGGTTACCTTTCTTAAGCATTGGATCATACTTGAGATTTTATTCAGTGTATTTCATTAATTATAGTTTCTTATAAGCTTGAGTATTTTATCTCTCTCTCTCTCTCTGTCTCTCTGTCTCTCTCTCTCTCTCTCTCTCTCTCTAGGGAATGGAACGAATTTATTTCATTATTAGTTTCATGACTGCAACATAATACATTATCTTACACTTTCTTTATATTGTTCTGTAAAGGAGAGACTTTTTTTGATGACTTATAAATGCTGGTCTTAATTTCTCTTTTAATTGGTTATAAGTAATAAGCATTATCTTTGATCTAATATACGAGATTTGATAGATTACACGTAATATACATTACTTGCTAACAACGCTGATTCAAAAAATAGAATTTTTACACAATAGAATTACTATATATATATATTAGACAACATGCAATACTTAAGAATAGAAGCATATGAGTACGGGCTTGGTATGTATGTATATGTATATACTTATAAATACGGGAACAACGTAGATAAATAGAAACGCCGAAGATATCATCTTCGGCTTCTTAATCTAATTCTACCATTAAAAATATCTAAAAATTCTTATCCATATACGTACATATACGTATACATATATAAATATATATCTATGTATTTACTGTATATATCTATATCTTTATAAATACTATATAATAATATATATATATATATATATATATATGATATTATATATATATATAGATATATATATATTATATACAATATCTATATATATATATATATAGTATATATATAATATATATTAATAGTATATACTATATATATATATAATACATGTGTATGCGTTCTTCTGTACGTCTCCGGTTTCCATACCATGTGTTTTTTAATATAAGTAATTACTTTCCCGGAAATATAGTTACACAAATCATATATATTCTCCTCTAGAATTTTACAAACTGGGTTGAATTTACCTGTTTACTTTTAAAAATGCATTTCTTAGCTGACCTCTTAAGCATGACATTCGAATAGACTTTGCAGTTGCCAGATATTCTTACCTCGGGCCAGGCTCAAAAGACTATACAATTCAGCAGCATTCACGTTTTGAATAAGAATCATACAGAATTCGTGTGTGCTTTTAGTGCTACGCTGATAATGTTTATATTTTTTTCTGTAAAAAAATATTATGCCTTTCTTTTGTACTTTTATAATCATATCGTCAGTGTTTTTAAATAATGTCACTGGACTGAACTTGGTAAACTGTAAACTATCTACTCTTAACTCCTGTGACCGTTGATTGTTTTGTTAATTTTTTTTCCAAACTAATTGACACTGGAAGGTTACAGACCAGGGTTATCACAATGGTCGGTGCGCAATGTTTCTCTTTTGTTTTGTTTCATTCCATGTTCCCTTCCACTGATATTTTCTTAAACTTTCCTTCTCTCAGAGCGGAACGGAAAGGATTCTTTTGGTCATGTTTGATTATCTCTGCAACATTGGCGTTTTATCACTGTACTCAGAAGGTTTTCGTTATTCTAAAATATCAGATATTGCCTATCATTTTCTATGTTCACTCATGTTGCAGGGGAAGTTAGTGGACAATTTCCTTACCCTTATCTCAGTATTTCAACATTTTGGCGAGGTATTTTTTTTTATTAGAGAAATGAATATGAATATTGACCTTCACTTTTCATTTTCCCCGTAGTATATGAATGCAATTCATTATGATTATATGAAATATAAAATACATGTTGCTTTTTAGGATTGTTAGCTGAGATATCACTATAGTTTACATTTGGGTGAATAGCTACCAACCCTCTGCATCCATCGGTCCCTTTAGATAATTAGAATTTATTCACAAGTTTTGTTACCACAAGAGGCAAGTTTCTGCGAGCCATTTTATTTTCTAAAAGATTACCATCTGCTCATTTTACCCTGTTTTCCTTCGAAATGGAATATTGTGATATGTGTTAGGTAGATCAGTTGCATGCCTGTAGATACAAGCACTAGCACTTCATAGGTAAAACTAACAACTCTTAGTTACTTATTCACATTGTAAGTCACTCTCAGTCTAGATGTGTACTCAGTCAGTTTTGCAAACACGAAGATATGCTTTTCGATACTAAAAGAGTTGTGTATTTATAGAGTGTTTTGGTACATGAGGTTAATGCGTTCACACGGCGCTTTAAAAGCTCGCTACCAGTAATGCACAGTACTGAGTTTGTTTTTACTAGTTTTTCAAGAGCATTGAAAAAAAAAACTTGATTAGGTCACTCTGAAAAGTCACTTTGAAGGTGTCACGTCACTTGTCTTCCCTTTCTCCTTTGAAGTCATGAGAATCGACATATTTTCGTGTCATTTGTCATCCAGAGATTTTGCAAAGTACCTCCTCGAAATGTGAAAATTCTGTTTCTTTTTACTAACTGGATGAAAACAAGAAAGTTTAAGGTAATTCTGGTGACCAGATATTATGTTTTCCAGTCTGGGAAGGATGAAACTTATTCCCCGTTTGTAATGGTTGAAGTCTCCCATTTTTCCAGAACGTTTTGAGAAAGAGACGTTATAAACGGTCCATTGTAATTTCACATCAGTAACTAGAAAGAACAGACACGTTATTTCTTCCGTTTTAACTTATATATTTTTAGTAGACTTTCTACAAAAGGTCGCCGAAAAAGACCGTTCTTACGAAAGGAAGTCAGTATTACTTAGCATTCGACCAACGTTGTCACTAATCCTAAAAAAAGAGTGAAAAAAAAGAAGCCGTCCTCTTTACAGCATGTCCTCTCTGGAAGTGTAATTCTCAGCTTTCATGATGTCAAACAACTCGGGGTTGGGGTGGGGGTTGGGGGGCAGGTTGCCCTTACCCCTCTTATGTTTCCTTCTGCAGCAGCTGCAGCCGGACCCGCTGTCGCTGCTGAAGGAGGAGATGGAAGTCTTGGTGAGGATTTTCTTGAGGTTCTTCTGACTGGACGCCAAGGCTGGCCTCGCACCCGCCACACCGTGGCTCGTGGAGACGACGCATGCGCCGTTTTCCATTATGGACGAGCCTCGATATCCACCACCAACGCCGCCGCTGCCTCCGAAGCCATCCGATCTCGGTGGGTAACGCTGGGCGTTGCTGTGGTGATGGTGGTGGTGATTTGGGGTGGGGACTGATGTGCACACGTGACCTAGCTGCGTTTCGGCGTGTTGGTTTTCCCGACATTTCTGGAAAGGGGACGTTTTGGTTAGATTTTGACATTTTCTGGAAAGGTGACTTATGGTTAAATTTTGAAATTTTCTGGAAATGGAACGTTTTGGTTAGATTTTTGAAATCATCTGGAAAGGGAACATTTTGGTTAAATTTTGACATTTTCTGGAAAGGAGACGTTTTGGTTAAATTTTGACATTTTCTGGAAAGGAACGTTTTGGTTAAATTTTGACATTTTCTGGAAAGGGGACGTTTTGGTTAAATTTTGACATCATCTGGAAAGGGAACATTTTGATTAGATTTTGACATTTCCGGAAAGGGAACGTTTCTGGTTAATTTTGTCATTTTCTGGAAAGGGAACGTTTGGCTTAAATTTTGGACATTTTTGGAAAGGGAACGTTTGGTTAAATTTTGACATTTCTGGAAAGGGAACGTTTTGTTAAATTTTGACATTTCTTGGAAAGGTTGGGACTTAATGCGTTTAAATTTTGGACACTTTTCTGGAAAGGTGACTTATGGTGAAATTTTGACAATTTTCTGAAAGGGACGTTTTGGTCTATTTTGACTTTTCTGGAAAGGTGACATGGTTAAATTGTCCCATTTCCGGAAAGGGACTTATGGTTTAAATTTTGGGACCTTTTTCTTGGAAAGGAGAACCGTTTTGGTTAGATTTTGACATTATTCAAGGAAAGGGAACGTTTTGGTTTAAATTTTTGGTCATTTTCTGGAAAGGGGACTTATGTTAAATTTTGGACATTTCTGGAAGGTGACTTATGGTTAAATTTTTGACATTTTCCTGGAAAGGTGACTTAATGGTTAAATTTTGACATTATTTCTGGATTAGGTTTTGACTTAAAGGGTTTAATTTTGTTAAACCAATTATCTTCTGGAAGGTTGCTTATGGTTAAATTTTGAACATTTTCTGGAAAGGTGACTTATGGTTAAATTTTTGACATTTTCTGGAAAGGTGACTTATGGTTAAATTTTTGACATTTTTCCGGAAAGGTGACTTATGGTTATTTTGACATTTTCTGGAAAGGTGGGACTTATGGTTAAATTTTGACATTTTCTGGAAAAGGTGACATATTTTCATTTTGTCATTTTCTGGAAAGGTTACTTATTGGTTAAATTTTGAACATTTTCTGGAAAGTGGGGACTTTATTTTTGGTTAAAATTTTGACATTTTCTGGAAAGGTTTGACTTATGGTTAAATTTTTGACATTTTTCTGGAAAGGAGACTTTTTGGTTAAATTTGACAGTTTCTGGAAAGGTTTTGACTTATGGGTTAAATTTTGGTTCATTTTCTGGAAGGTGGACTTAAATGGTTAAATTTGACATTTTCTGGAAAGGTGACTTATTGGTTAAAATTTTGTCATTTCTGGTAAAGGTGACTTAATGGTTCAATTTTGGCCATTTTCTTGGAAAAGGTTGGACTTATGGTTAAATTTGACATTTTCTGGGAAAAGGGTACATATTTATATTTTGGTCATTTCCTTTGGAAAGGTTTTGACTTATGGTTAAATTTTTGACATTTTCTGGAAGGAAAGGGAACGTTTTTGGTTAGAAAAATTTTGACATTAATTTTTCTGGAAAGGAGGACGTTTTGTTAAAGGGGAATTTTGGGACATTATCTGGAAAGGAGAACGTTTGGGTTAAATTTTGGTCATTTTCTGGAAAGGTTGGACTTTTGGTTAAATTGTGGTCATTTTCTTGGAAAGGGGAACTTTTTGGTTCAATTTTTGGACATCATTCTGGAAATGGAACGTTGTGTTAAATTTTGGGACTTTTCTTGGATAAGGGGAAGTTTTGGTTAAATTTTTGGTTCAAATTTTCTTTGGAAAGGTGAACTTATGGTTAAATTTTTGCCTTCTGGAAAGGGGAAACTTTTTGGTCTCTCAATTTTGGACATTTTTCTGCAAGGGAAAGTTTGGGTTAAATTTTGCCATTTTTCTGGAAAGGAGACGTTTTGGTTAAATTGTGTCATTTTCTGGAAAGGGGACTTTTTGATTAAATTTTGAAATTTTCTGGAAAGGAGACGTTTTGGTTAAATTTTGACATTTTCTGGAAAGGAGACGTTTTGGTTAAATTTTGACATTTTCTGGAAAGGAGACGTTTTGTTTCGAAATGATTATTACGAAGTCTTTCTAGCTCATCACTGGTATTTGTTCAATCATCTTTTTAAGGAGATCTATATAAATGTTCAAAACAACATTATGGAGAGATTTTGTATCATGGATGAAGAAAAGGGAGGGCCTTGTACCCCAGGGCAAATCTGGGTAGATAGCAAGCTTCCCTAGGATACTCGTCACGTAATGTAGTGGTTGCATAGATAATAACATTTAATAAATAATACTGACATCATGAACATGAAGAAGAGGATTTTTAAAATTTGCTCCCTTGTGTGAACCGTGTAGGACCACCAGCATTTACTTGTAGGATACTGGAGGAAGGGAAATCTTAACTAGCATTTTGACTGAGGTTGTGTTTGAAATGATGGTATTGTGGGAGTGAATAAGAAGTCATATAGAGGTTTTATTATTATAAATATATGTATAAATTGAAAGAGACTCTCCGGGGTTGATAGTAAAGGAGAATCCCCGTAGGGGGTTAATGCCGTTAGTGCACCTCGTGCGTTGTACTGAAGGCATTATTACATAAGGTTCTTTGCAACATGCTTTCGACCCCTAGATGCACTCCCTTTCGTTTCTTTTACTTTACCTCCTTTCATGTTCTCTTTCTTCCATCATGCTTCCACCTCCTTCTAACAATTGATTCATAGTGCAACTGCGAGGTTTTCCTCCTGTTACACCTTTCAGACCTTTTACTGTCAATTTCCGTTTCAGCGCTGAACGACTGCATATAGGTCCCAGTGCTTGGCCGTTAGCCTAAATCACATATTCAATCAATCAATCATAAAGGAAAATGGGTAAAAGAAGACAAAGGTGGTTTTGAAACTGACGCAGTGAATAGTCAGAATTTACAAGAAAGCAAGAGGGAGTGGAAGTGGTACTTGGGTGTGACACTGATGAGGCAGAACACCTTAAGCATAAACACACGCTTAAGGGCGTGTTCTGTCCTTGTCATGTCAAGTACTCACACCACTTGGGGTTCTCCTGCTCTCTTGTAAATTTTGCAGTTATGTTGATCATTCATCTTGCCGGTATTTCCAGTCCTTCTTCTTCTTTAAATCCCTTTCAATTATTACCGCGAGAGTTTCCTTTTTAAAAAGGAGGAAAAAACCCAAAGTTCAAATTACTATCTCCTCTGTGGATTTCTAACGCACCCCATAGTGTCATCTTTTCAAACACAGCTGAGAGAATTTGTGCTGAAATGAGAAGTGAAAGTTGTGCAAGGTTACGTTGACGAAGATGGACAAGCAGGGGGAAAGGACACGGCAGCATTTAGAAAAATAACAAGCAGAAATGAAAGAGGTTAGAGGTGAGAGGGACACGGCAATCCTTGACAACCATCTTCAGAGCTTGCCCTGCAAGGCACTTGTTGATATATTGCTATCATCATTAATGCCATGTAACGCCATTTAAGTCTTTCCTGCTGTCTCAGTCTATTTGATTTCCAAATCTTATTTATCCCGTTGACTTTTAACTAAATTCCAGCTCAAGAGAATCCTTACTGGATATCATTTTTCCGAAATATCTGAAAGAGTCAGCCTCAGGATTTCTCCAGCTAAGAATATTTTCCCTCTTGTTTTTCTTCAACTTATTTTGATTCCCATCTCTCTAGATATGTATGTGTATAATACATTCTGTTGGCATCACCCGCATATCCCAAGTCGTAACTGTATCGTTACTCCAAATTAAACATTCTTTTCCATCTTTGACCAGCTCACAAAAAAGATAAAGTAACATTCCCTTGTAGCACCCCACTGTTTCTCGTAAATTCTCTTGAAAAGACCCCATCAACGTTAACTTTCCGTCTGCTTCATTCATGTATAATTTTGATATTGAACAGGAATGCCAGTGATGCAAGACCTTCTACCTTCTATGATACTGGTCTGTGCACGCTGACAAATTGCTTTATTGTAATGTACGGAATCCATCAGAAGTTGATTTTTAAATTCCGTACATAACTGTACAATGTCCTAACACAAATATTTGATCAGTTCAACTTATGCTTTTTCTGAAGCCAGCTTGTTTATCTCTTCAGCTTTTTATCGGTTACTGTCTTTAGTGTATTGAAAATCGGCAAACTGCAAATACTCTCTATAGTTGGCACATTCAGTCATGTCACTGATCTTTAGTACCTTTGCTGTAACTTCTAATTCGTAAGCATCAGGCTCTGTGCCCTAGTAGTCACATATTCCGCACAACACAACAGCCTTAGGTATTTAGTTTCAGCTAAAGTCATCTTCGCAATGATAAGCTAATGTTTTTGTCTCCTCAATTTCTTTGATTTTTTTTTTTCTGTGAATTTATTCAAAATACATTTAGGTCTTATTCAGCTTCTGGTATATTTGTCAACGTATCCCCTCATATCTCTTATTTATGACTTCATAAAAATATTTTGCCCAACGTTGCCTTTCCTCTTCTAATTTTGTTATTGACCCATAACATTTTTGACAGGCGTTATCCTATTTCACTGTTCACTAAAATGTTTTATTAATATTTCTGTGGTTTCCTATTCCAGGACCAGTGCCACTCCATGATTAATGATTTTGATTAAATATTTTATTAATAATTCTGTGGTTTACTATCTTAGGACCAGTGCCACCCCATGTATTAATGATTTTGATTAAATATTTTATCAGTAATTTTGTGGTTTGCCTTAGCACCAGTGCCACTCCATGAATTAATGACTGTCAGAATCATTAGCCAAATTATTCTTTCTTATCTTTTCTTGGTCTTTGTTCATCTTCACTATCCAGACTTCAGCGCTTAGCATGGATTAATTTACATTCTTCAACTCGTAACTAAATTTGTCTCTATATATCTTTTGCTGCAGGATGATATCCTTTAATGTATCCTCAGTCTATATATCCAGTACCCAAGGTGCCGATCTTGTTACCCCATATCCCAGTACTTCTTTTTTAGCAAATTGACACACACACACACACACACACACTAGCAATGGGTGACTTACTTTACCACTAGCATGTGTATGTAGTGCAAGGGTTGAATAAAATGGTATGTTACTTATATTTTACTGAGATTTCCTGTTGGTAATACAATGCCTACTTTTGTGATGGTTTTACAAAATTGGCTTGTTTCAGTGAGTTGTGGTGAGAGGGATAAAGCTGTTCATGTCCTTCAGGAAGTAATGGTAATGGTGGATTTGCTCCTCTATGGCCTTACTGATCGGCCTAAATAGTACTATGTTGGCAAGCAAGAAGAGGGCAGTAGTAGTGGTGATTACTATGTTAATGGCCATCACTTGCATATTTACGATATGGTTATGACTGATGATAATGGCCATAGTGTTGATAATAGAGGCGTTGTTTGTGAAATTGTGGCCAGAATTGTTGCTGGTTAGGGAAGTTGGGGAGTTGATAAAGGTGCAAGTGGTACAAGTGTTCGGACGCCTGTGTGCCACAGACACCACTCACGTCACTTCCCCCACCCACCTGTGCTGCCTTCGTGAACTACTGATCATGGGTGACGAATAAGGAATTACTACTATAATATCCAGCCCTAGCTGTATTAGTTGAGTGCTGATTATTTTTTTGTCATTAGGCCTACTCTTATAAGTATTAGTTGAGTGCTGATTATTTTTTTGTCATTAGGCCTACTCTTATAAGTATTACTATAACTGTTACAGAACATATATGTAGCTATTACAGAACAGACATATATTGAATGTAACCTTCAATATTGAATGTAACCTTCAATATATAAGAATTGACAGACAAAACAGAATGGTTGCTGGATGAGTTCATGGTGAGCTCGAGAGTTAGCCTGATTGTTTGCCTCCACGAGTAAGGAAAGGGGCCACTGTTTGTGTTCCTGGTGGTTTTAAATTGAATTGAATATAAGATTCAGGCCAAAGGCCAAGCACTGGGACCTATAGGGTCATTCAGCGCTGATACGGAAATTGACAGTAAAATGTTCGAAAGTTGTAGGAGGAAACGAAAGGGGTTGCAGGTAGGGGCCGAAGGCACGCTGCAAAGAACGTTAAGTAATGCCAACAGTGCACCGCATGAGGTGTACTGACGGCACTACCCCCCTACGGTGCACAGTGGTTTGTATCACAAAGCGAATAACTGCCAGTTAGCTTTTAAAGTTAAGCTAAACATTTTACAAGAATCTTAAAAATTAGAATGATGAATGTTGATTATGAAGTTAAAATTAGTTAATGATAAGGGTAAATACTATAAGAACAAAACTGCAACAGCAAATACGTTCTTGCACAAACAACTGAGTGATCCGAGATGAAAATAACCAAGTTAGAGTAAACAGAATATTAATGAACTTTGACATCATTTTCTGGTGATTTTTAAATTGGGGTACCTTTGTTTATCGTCATCCAGGCCTTTATATAAATAAGCGAAATGGGTCCATTCTTTGGGGAGATGCATAGCATCCCTGGGGTTGGGACTTGCCGTCTTGACCCTCTCTAATCTTATCCTCATTTTTGACTGCATGGATGGGTAGTACTCTCAAGTCATTATAATCAGTTATATAGAAAAGTCAAGGCAGCTAGAATATAAATTATTTAAAAAATCTGTTATGACACAAAAACTCGACAGCCGTCCACCAGTATCATGGAATTATTTTGCACAAGTTATACACATACATACGTATAAATGGATATATATAATATGTATATATTATAGATACTGTACATATAGCTATATTATATATATAGGTATATATATACACACTTATATTTACTCTCACTAGATAACATTGAAAATCTAGAGATTGGCTCGATAAGGCCTTTTTGTGTCATCGCTGTCAATGACGTTTTCTTTGTTCACACAGAAGCAGGAAGCTTTTCCCGTGATTGGCTTCTTGGTGGCTGTATAGAGAGGAAGCTTTTCATACAGATCCTGCACTTAAGAAGCGTCCCTTTAGAAATGACATCGTCATTCGATCGCTGTTTTACCATCTTTTATCGTCTTTCGATCGCAATTTTATCACCTTTTATTTTATATAACATATTTTTTACTACGGTGATTTTCCTCAAGTTCTTCATAGTTGATCCTTATGGTGTTAGATTATTGTTGCTTTTTTTCGCTAAGTTCCTTTGCTATACATTACAGGAGTCTTTTATTATCCAGTAATTTTTTTTTTTCGAAAAATGTTTTCGTGTTTTCCTCAAATACTCCTTTTGGTGCTTGGAAAAAATTTTTCTTTTATCTTTTGTTTTTACCTTTCTTTTTCTAAAATTTAGGTAGTCAGTCATTTCGTTTGTTTAAGCGTTAAGTGTTTCGTTTATTGTTTATTAATAATAGTTTAGAAATACGCAAACAAGAGTCGCGCCTTGTTTTAGAAATGCAAGTTTGTATGCACTCGATTGGATTGGATCACCTGAAAATATGGTTATTCCTAATGATCATTGCGTTATTTTTTTTAATTCATTCTATTATATTTGCTCATGTACAATGCAGTGTTTATGCATTGGCTTTAAAAATTGTGTGTATAAACGCTATTTGACCTGATAAACACTTCCTGCATATTCTGATTTTTTGATGATGGGCACAAAGGTACTGCGTAGGTTCATGCTGCGGCCAGTCTGTGCGCTGAATATGTTACATTTGACGCTTGAAACTATTGTTGTTTGTCGGGCTAGGATCGTGGCATTTTAAACTGGGACTGACTATTTATGTATTAAACTATGACTGCTTGGAGAGGGACGAAACACATCAGTGTGCGTCACGGTCAGTCTGTCTAAGGCCCCGTACACACGGTCGAACTTTGGTCGACGAACTTTGTCCGATGTGACGTCAGAAGCGGAGAAACAGCGGGAAAAGTCAGAACTTTACCGCAGTTTCTCCGCTTCTGACGTCACATCGAACAAAGTTCGTCAAGCAAAGCTTGGCCGTGTGGACGTGGCCTTAACCGTTATGTTTCACAGTAGTTTTGTGCATGTTCAAAACTGCGGTGGAATTCAACTGTGACTTGGCAGTTCGTAGTTAGTTGGCAGTGAAGGAGTCGGAACCGATTAGGTTTATAGCTTGGTTTGTTGTGTGCTGTCAAAATGGGTCAAACAGCAAAAATGACATGCATGGACCAAGACCAAATTTTGCTAGTAACATTAACAGTGACATGTTACGAAAAGTACAACTCAAGCAATAAAGGAACAAAATTCCTAAAAGAGGACGGGGAAGTCAGTTTGATCGAATCCACAGAAACTAATGTCTTTCATGACAAACATGCGGCCAGTATATTGAGATTACGCCGGCCTTTAACTAACATGGGATATTAATCATAGATCAGGTTGTGACAACACGAATTATAGGCGACCACAACTCGACCAGAACAAGACAATTTGAATGAGATCACTTGCCTTAGTTTGAGCTGTTTGTTTGATGAGTAATTGTAACTATGTCGCTCTTGTTTGACCATTGACGTGTGTCAGTGTGCAATACACCTTACTTTCTCTTTCATTAGCCATCCATCCTCTTTGGCATCCTTACTACCAGCTATGCAACTTCATATACTTTACCTTCACCAGGTGAATCCAGTGAGGCCTTAAAGACCTGACTCACTGCTTGTGTTTAAATACATTATGATAATGAAACTGAAGCAGAAAAGGAATCTTTTTCATCTTAGTTTTATTATACATCTCTCCCAAGCTGACATATTCATTAGAAGTGACTTAGTTGTAAAATGGAAAACATTTAATGTACACTTCTTTTATAGATAGGATAGTGTCATGGCTGTGGAAAGTGGTGCATACAGTTTTAAATCTTCCCAGGGCAAGAAAAGCTACCACACGATGTGTCGAGATACATAACTCTCTTACAAGCTAATTTTCATGTACAAACCATTGCCAGCAGAGCAAAAGATATGAATTTAGTTTGTTATTGTTGTGAAGTGTTAGATATTTTTGAGATGAAGTTGTATTGAAAACAGTGAGGTATGCTGACTTCGTGCACTGTCATTATTTTTATTTTTCATTTTAACCTGGGAATCTATAAGGTTTGGTTCCATTTTACATAAGCACTGTCCGTCGGTCTTTTCATACATCCAAGATCTGTTTAAATTGGACTGATCTCCAGGAAAGATATATTTGTCTTTTACCTTAAAAGGAGCATTGATACTTGCAGTTTTTCCTCACAAGATAATGTTGAATGTGCACTAACAGTAAAAGATCTTCTTGTAAGTTAATTTGATTCTACTGAAGTTTCATGAAAAATATTTTAGCACTACAAAACATGCGCAGTTGCTGAATCTTAGATTAAATCTGCATGCAGGAACTTAGCAAGATTGTGCACTGTGCACTACCATCCATACCTTACAGACCAGGTCAGCAGCATAGTTGTTCATGGTGTGGTGGTTGATGTCCTTATTGGCTGTGTTGGCGACCATCCTTCCAGAGAGGGACTGGCTCATGGGATGCTTCTGGATGAACCTGGAAATTGAAATGCTTTATTTTTCTTGTAATCCTTACGTTGGGCATTCATAGTTTCAATATATTTCAGAAATAGGTGTAGCCTTCTTTAAACTGTATATTGGACCATGGTTTTTACTGCCGTAAAATTTATGAGAAAACCCACATCGACAATTGCGCTCTTGTTCCAGCCATTTAAACCAGGAACTTTCGATTTGGATGAACCTGTGCTCCTTGACTATTTGTGGTTAAGTGTTAGATCTCCCATTAATACGTCAACTCACACGGACCAGAAACCCGTGTGACCTCTAAACTTACAAGTCAAGATCCTAAATGTTAGGCCCCGTCCACACGGCCGAGCTTTGTTCGAAGTGACGTCAGAAGCGGAGAAACTGCGGTAAAGTTCGGACTTTTCCCGCTGTTTCTCCGCTTCTGACGTCACATCGGACAAAGTTCGTCGACCAAAGCTCGACCGTGTGGAAGGGGCCTAAGGGGTTTCAACGTTCACCAAGTACAATTTATGAAGAATTTCTCAAGAAATTAAAAGGTAAACTTGTGTTTGTTGTCGTGAAAGTAGTGATTCTTTCAAGACAAGGAACACAACATTCATAAGCTGAAGATATTTGACGAAGAAACATGGACGACTTAAACTTAAAAGATTTCACTAACCTAACCTAAATAAGTAATGAGTTTTTGAGTATTTTCTCACCAGGCATCAAACCAGTGTTTTTGAGCCACGATACTGTAATGAATAAATGTGTATCTACTACTTATTCACCGCATACTGAATGTGTGATTTCTGAGTGTTGGAGAGTCCATTTCACCTCTCAATTTGGTTTTCTTTCGTGTAATGTCAACTGCGGATGATGGCAACATATGGATGATTTACTGTATCCTTTTCTCATTTGGACATTATCTCTCAACGCCTCTGGGAATCATATGTTATTAGTGTTATTTCTGAGCTGTGTCACCAAGCGGAACTGTGGCAGACGCATTTATAACTTTTATTTTAGTTCGTTGAATGACTCCTACTTCTAGAGTTTGTGTTTTTTGCTGTATAATCTTTGCTCCCGAAATTTTGTTCGGAGGAGATTAACCTAGGAGGTGGGTTAAGGTTCCTTTTACCGTACGTCCGTTCATATTCCCTTTCTTCCATCGTGCTTTCTTTACCCTCTCCTAACAATGGTTTCATTGTGCAGCTGCGAGGCTTTCTTCCTGTTACACCTTTCAAACCTTTGTATTGGCAATTTCCGTTTCAGCACCGAGTGACCTCATAGGTCCCAGAGCTTGGCCTTTGGCCTAAATTCTATATTCCATTCTTCTATTCTGTTCATAGGAGATTAAGTGGCGTGATAGGTATGGTCTAGACCTGCCAACTCGGTGGCCGCGAGTTCGATTCTCGGGCATTCCATTGAGGTGTAACACATATGTATTTCTGGTGACAGAAGTTCACTCTCGACGTGGTTCGGAGGTCACGTAAATCCGTTGGTACCGTTGCTGAATAACCACTGGTTCCATGCAACGTAAAACACCATACAAACAAAGAAACAAACTGGGAACGTTTGCTTTTTCGTAATGCAAACATTCAGATTTTCACTGTAGAAAAATGTCCATTGGATAATAAAAGAGGACGGTAGGATTTTTTCAAATGTTTCATTATCATTTATTTTTATCGAATTTTACCCCATATTATGAATTCAAGTTCAGTTTAGGTGTTTCCTTGTTTGCTATGGATGAAGAGTTTTTATCGTAATTTTTAAAATTAACAACTACCTTGGCCTTTGCCTGACATTCTGCAAAAGGTTGGACACAATGTAAGCTTAGGATTCAATTGTAAAACTGACGAAGACAGGTGTATGATGGGATCTTCTTTGTATGAACAGGTATGTCCTTCGACACTCATTTATCACTGAAAGCGTAAATTCATCATGGAAAATCATGGGGGACGTAACACACTTATTCACGGGTTTTTGAGTTTGCGTATTTGTATATTTTTTGACCAGTGAGCAACACCCTGTAATCCTACGGATGAAGATAAAGGCAGCATTGCAGCCATTGCCAAATTAATCCTCTTAACGGGAGGGTCAAGGATAAATGCATTCGTAACAAAATCCGTGTGATATGTATAATAATTATAACTACGAATAAATAAAATATATTGATTGACGTCAAGCCATTTCCCTTAACAGTGGGTGTCTCCAGAAAATAAACGACAATAATCAGTCACTACCATGACGTCAAGCCATTTCCCTTAGCAGTGGGTGTTTCCAGAAAATAAACAACAATAATACATACGGTCAAGCTACATGGACGTCCAAGCCAGTTTCCCTTCCAACAGTGTGGGTGTCTCCAGAAAATAAACAACAATAATCAGTCACTACCACATTCATACTTTTAACTGCTGAACTGTTGGTGAGATCTTTGGGCAGAAAACGTGAGCAATACGAGGCGTTTCATACATCTGCACTGAAGGCCCATCATCAGCATCTAAGAACCTTCTACAGACTGTGCTGTTCACCTCGGTCTTGTTGCCACTCTTGTGCATCTTTGATACGAAGACCCTTTTCCAATAATCTCCACGCTTTGCTTTTGTGGGTTTCCTCGTATTCCCAGCGCCTCAGTGGCGTGGTCGGTTTGGTCTTGGCCTGCCACCTCGGTGGCCACGAGTTTGATTCTCGGGAATTCCATTGAAGGGTCAGATATGTATATTTCTGGTAATAAAAGTTCACTCTCGACGTGGTTCGGAAGTTCACGTAAAGCCGTTGGTCCCGTTGCTGAATGACCACTGGTTCATTGCAACGGAAAAACCCTATACAAAAAAAACAAAAAACAAACAAACAAACCTCTCGTATTCCCCCCTTACACTTCCAAATGTCCACTTTTCACCAATGTTTTGTCCTCCATTCTCTCTGTGTGACCGAACCATCCCGAAACACTGATTGACCTCTTTACCTCTTCAATGTATCTCCAAATATCTTTTAAAATCTTCAGATATCTCATGTACTGCACAAACAGTTCAATTCAACTGCTATAACCTTTTTTTTTCATATGCATTCAACATCACACTTCACTTCCATAAAGGAGAGCATGTTCGACGGTCCTTCCTTATAGTCCTGCCTTGGCTTGCATAGACTGCACACGTCTCTCCCAATTTTTTCCCCATACTCCCCGCTTCCTTCTTTATCTAAACTATTCTGTGGCTGGCCTCTTCACTCTCCTTGCCATCATTTGTGATAGGTGGCAGAAATACTATTATGAATAAACTCCTCCATATTACCCTTTATGTCTCCAACTTCCTGGTTTAATTCTGTCCCCCTACCGTAAATTGCTCAATTTTTTTATTCAGTAATCATTTCACGCACTTTCATTAGTTTCTGCAGTTTTCTTCATTGTTCATTATCAGATTTATCTGCGAGCTGCAACTACTAAAGATACCATTTACGGAAAAGTTTCCCACCCCATAACTTTGCATCTATACACTTGAGTGTCCTTTCTAATTTCTTTTATCACATCATTCGTAAAGAACATTTACACCGAACGGTCTCTCCCAGCTACGTAAACTAATGCATGGTTCGCTTCCACTCTAAATATTTTTAATTGTTTACGGCAGTCTCTCTTCTATTCCATACATTTTTAAGTTCCACGCACATTGCCTCCGTCAGTTCTGTCATATGCCTACTCTAGGCCCTTACGTGACATACGTTGTTTTCCTTTGACTTTCAAACTTCTTAACTTTAATTAACAATGCTTGATCTACGCTGTCTGTGATCTGTCCTACTCTCTCAATAAAGATCCTGCTTTACATCTTTGGTATAATAGGTAATTTTATTCCCGGTATATATATATATATATATATATATATAATATATATATATATATAGATATATGATATATCTATATATATATAAATATACATATGTATATAAATTATATATATGTATGTAGTATGTATAAGATATATATTATAATATTGTATGTAGTACCGTATATATATATATATGCATATAATATATATTATATATATATATATATATATATATATAGACAGGTATATCAGTATCAGTAAAAAAGCGTAAGTCCCAAAAGTGTGCGTATATTTCTCCAATTACACAGATTTTTTTTGTGGAACTGGACGTTCAAATTTTGAATTTTACCCACAAGTCTGGTATAAAATAATGTTCATACTAATTGTCCCAAAGCTTCAAGTTGTTAAGTCCTTGACCTCTCAGGTATTCTTTGAGGTCGTCTGACTCCATCCAACTCTTGTGTTTTGCTGATTATCGTCGTTATTCTCGTGCCTATTGTGCCTGTGAAGGAGAGACACAGGAGAGGCGGCACAACCATTGAAGGTTCATATATATTTCTGTAATGACCGATTCCCTTGGTCTTCACATTTCCCCTGTAATGAGGTCGGGTTTAGCAATATTTGCGTTGCCGACAATGTCTTGCTTTAAAGATAGCACAACATCTTCTATTATCCTCGTTATGGACTCGTTGCGACGCTTAAGAATAACACGGGCATTATTAGAATTTCGTAATAATAGCATGGCTTTTCTCCCATAAGTGGTTGAGCCACCAAACAGCAATTATTTCTCTTTCTTCGCGCTACGAAAATGTACCCTTTCTGTCTCATGAGTGAGCGATCTCTCTCAGAATAGCATTCCTTGTAATCCTATTGTTCCCAATCTGTTCACGGATTGCTCTGCGTTATGTTATTTTCTAAAGTATTCGTGTATCGGACGCTGATGTCATATCTGTGCTTCTTCTTGAATTCGCCGTCTTAAATGTCCGTTAGCTCCTTCTTGAATGGAAGCGAAGGTGACAAGTTAGAATTAGGCTTCTTTATGTCAGAGCTGTTACAATGAACTTTTCTCCCTTTGCTTCGAAAATGTTCTGCATAGTATTTAGGTTAGCATAGTATCTTAAAGTTCTGAACCCAAAAGTGAATTTTGTAAACAAGAGCAGGGTCGATTGAACGATATGCCCGAAAGAACAATTTCTTGAGAACATTTACTCCACTTCTACTTCACTATATGAAAGGAAACTCATGAACATTTGTGATAGTACCTGTGATCTTTCTATGCAGTCAGTTTAAAAGGTGAATTCACGCTTTCCCGATTTACACCTAAATTGAGAAACGGCAACGCGTTTTTTTTTTTCTTTTGAAAGAGTAAATTTAATAGGGGGAACATAATCATTCGCTAAATTTAAGAATCATATAAAAAAAACTTTATTTATAAACAAATTGGAAATGCCGACTAACTATCCTATCCAATTTCCTGGTTTTATTTCCGTAAGCAAATTCTTAGCACAAGTTATTCAAAAAAGGAAAAAAAAATTCCATGCATGAATTCACCAGAACCGGGGAAGCGATGAACCATTATAGAGACGACCTTTCTCTGCTGATAGGAAACTTATAAACTGTCAATTCGACAGAGACCACCTTTATCGATTCACCAAATTTACCAAAGGTGGTTTTGTTAAGAAACAACGTCTGACCTGGACGTGGTGAAATCCATACTATGCTACTACACTACCCTCAACCAGTTCGCCTTGTATTTTACTTTTTTAATTTTATTTTTACCAATTAATTTATTAATTTATATATATTTTTTTTAATAACTGCTCCCTTTTTTTGTATTTCCTGCTATCCTCTGAAACCTCTTTCAAATGCACGCCATATTCTTCAGAAACTTGAATTTCAAGTCAGTGGCCCATGTAGGCTTGCTCCGTATTAATATGGATTTATCTTTCATTCAAACATGCTTTATTGAATATAATGGCTGAATTTACAGAATTGATTTTATGCAGAATTCTGTCAATTCTTCTGATGACTTGCTTCTCTGGCACACTTGGTATTTCTAAGCAGCTCTCCGATGTTGAAGTCATTAGAGGACTTGAGAGAATTCTGTATAAAATCAATTTTGTAAATTCTGCCGTTGTAGTCAATAAAATAATAACAGTAATCATAATAGTGAAATGCTTCAAATAGGAATTAGAGATTAACTATCAAACTATGAAAGATGAACTAATGTTTATAACGGTTTTTATGATTTTTGTTTTTACTTGACGTAAGTGTTATCGTCATTTGAATGTGTACAAACCCAGATAAAGTTATTGCGTCTTTTGATATTTTGTATATGAGAACGACTCCCAAGCTTGCATAAAATTTTTGGGTAAAACTGTTACTAACACTGCGAAATACCATTCCTCTTAACACATATTGTAATGAATAAATTTCTCTTGAAATGAAAGTGATTTATATTCCACATTCTTTCAATAAAATGTAAATCATGCACACCCTGTGAAAAATTCATAGGATACTTGTTGAATCATGTAGGAGAGGAAATAATTATGGTGTTTTGCGGAACACTCCAGGGAGGAAATTCATGGTATTCTTTTTGATTTTATGTAAGTACGGTTGTGGAAAAACTTTAAAATTTTTTTTTATATTTTTATTTAGTGTTGTCGTTTTTTCGTTTTTTTTCCCTGCACACAATTTATCCATTTTTAAGACCTTACTTATAGTCACTATAAACTAACGATGTTATTTAAGACTCTCACCTTCCTTCTAGATTAGAGGAATCAAGCCTCATGTATAGTACCATGATGCAGTTTTACGGTTCAAACTGATGCGTTAAAAGTATTAATGAGGTAATAACCAACAGTAACAAACATGAAGTGAAGTACTCTAAACAACCATTCTTACGCATTTTAAGCGGTATTTTGAGTGAATTATGTACAAAATATGTAAAATTACAGTCAAATGTGCACTGTTGAGTTTCATTTGTGATGTCAGTAAGGATAAAACCACGGATTTACAACTTAAGAATGCATTTCAATTTAACCATATGCCCCCGGGAATTCCATTCTCTAGCTTTCACCAGTATAGGTAACGAAATGTTATTTTATTGCTATGATTACAACTAAAACCATGAGTAAGAGCGATCAACAGTTCATATATACGCGATTAGTGTTCAGGAGACTGTTAATTGAACGCTGGGAAGGAAGTGTGCAAGGGAGGTTAGAGGTGCGCCATCATAGGGTAGGACGCCATATTGGATTCAAAATTGCACTGGACACTCATTTTGTGAAGACTTCAGATGCCTATTTTAGTTCATATGACAATTAAATAGAAAGTGAAATGGTGAAAATTCAGCGATCGATGTATGGTCGTGGGCGATATTTTATCCAGTGCCTTATATATTCATCTATCACAAAATCAAAACCATATGAAAAAAGGGCATGTTTTTAAACATTGAGTAAAGCCCACATTTTTAGTAAATGTACATCAAATATCACGTGTGATATTTCACCATAACATTTTTCACTTGCAGCCACTCTCCTAGCACAACAACTGCCCAGTGCTATGCTATGCACATTTAGTTTGTTTCTGGAACAAAGCGAATTGATATGAGTATGATACAAGTTTCAGCTGAACATATTTGACACTGAACAAGCTGTTGTACCATACATACTTTTAAGGAACTGTTGCCAGTCATACAGTTGCTATACCAGTGAATCTTATACATGTATGATACAAGTTTTAGATGAACATGCTTGATACTGAACACCTATATATCTTATATCATACTATGTCATACATAATTTTAAGAAACTGTTGCCA
>NC_087218.1:67697958-67705458 GCF_015104395.2 Macrobrachium nipponense | reverse complement strand
ACCGTTTCGGTAGCGTAACTGTCCGATCCTGATTTCGTTCCCCGTCCAACTGGACGATGGTTCGATCCCATGGGGGTACGAAATTATTATCAACTAAAAAATTCCCCCTCGGTACATATATGAAAATATATCAATTCCGAGGTAGAGCGAATTAGATATTAAAGGACATTTGTAGCTCGAATGATTTATATGAAGTCACGGTGATGTGATAAATATTCATTATATATATATATTAATATATATATTATATATATATATATATATATATATATATATATATATATGGCCCAAGATTTTCAGAAAATTTATGTGTGTGTATATATATATATATATATATATATATATATATATATATATATAATATATATATATATATATATATATATATATATGCTAAAAATTCACAGTAGATGCACGTGACTTCATTAAGTAAGCGAATACCACAGGAAATAGTTAGAAATCCAAGCGTTTCCGTCTCTACTAAGCCATTATCAAGGAGCTCCTTGACAATGTCTTTGTAAAGACGAAAGCGCTTGGATTTCTGACTATCATTTTCCTGTGGTATTCGCTTATATATATATATATTATATATATATATATATATATATATATATATATATATAAATATATATATATATGTATACACACATATATGCATATATGTGTGTGTAATATACTCATATACACAATATTTTAGTATGAATCATATTCAACTAGTATTGAATCTACCCACTTTCAGTCTGTTAGTATAAAATCTTATTCACCAAACACGTTGATTGGTAGCGGATGGATCCTTCACATAAAACAAGTTTCCAAAATACTCCGCTGACTGTGTGGAATCCACGCAGGATATTTCCATTCACATCTTTTCTTAGATACATTTTCTAATTAACATTTCTCTATATTTACGTCTCTTCAGTTCAACTTTTTTTTATCTGCAGAGTTCTCTCTCGCTCGCTCTCTCTCTCTCTCTCTCTCTCTCTCATCTTTGCCCAATCATCGAACCTCGGGCTCCTCGTCTTAGTCTGACATTTCATTCGTGTAGTTGAGTTGAATATAGAATTTAGCACAAAGGCCAAGCACTGGGACCTATGAGGTCATTCAGCGCTGAAATGGACATTTGACAGTAAAAGGTTTGAGAGGTGTAGCAGGAAGAATCAAGTGTTAGGAGAGGGTGGCAAGTAAGATGAAAAAAGAGAATATGAACGGAGGTAGAGTAAAAGGAGCGAAAGTGGTTGCAGCTAGGGGCCGAAGGCACGCTGCAAAAAAAACCTTAAGTAATGCCTACAGTGCACCGCATAAAGTCCACTGACGACACTACCCCCCTACAGGGTCATTCGTGTAGTATAAGGCTTCAGCCTGTCTTCGGATATTACTAGAATGTCGAGTCAGATGGCACAGTAGTTATAAATGATGCAATAACAGATTTTAAGGAAGTTCCACATGGAGATGATGAGATATTGACGATGAAAGGGGAAATGGAGAGATAGCTTGGACGCGTTCTTCGCAAATTCCTTGGGAGAACAGAATTTAATTGTGCCGCTTATGGTGCCGAGAGCAACGGAGGAGCTGGGAGATCCAGAACTACTTGGATGAGAACTATTTTGAGAGGAGAGAGTTGGAGATTCTTGGAGATTTGTGAAAGATCAAACTCAGGAAAGGCACTGATTAGTCGATAGAAGCCCTTTGCGTCACGGGGCGGAGGAGGTGATGATTCTGTTATTCTCTCTCTCTCTTTCTCTCTCTCTCTCTCTCTCTCATACAGTGTGAGACTTGCTTTGAAAGGTGTTAAGGCCTGTTCCACACAAGGAAACATTGTTTGCAAACAGTGTTTGCAACAACAACGTTTGCTAGTGTGGACAGGCCTTTAGGCTACCGTTTACCGGCGTATGGTTTCGAAGCGAGATAGGTGCTCCCATATCCTTATCACCATCGAATGGTGTGGGAGGATTGTCTTCTACTTTTCATTGTCCTTTGCGTTAAGGAACTTCGTTAAGGGAAAGACGAGCGGTTAAACGAACTGGTTACAGCCGTCGGCGGTATTAGTAGTTGTGGGATTACTCAAAAGGCTAATTAGGCTAAGTTCCTGTGTATTAAAAATTGTGTAGCTACAAAATTTATTGACTCCAACACACACACACACACACACACACACACACACACACACACACACACACACACATATATATATATATATATATATATATATATATATATATATATATATCTACTGTTCATTTTTACCAGATACATATGAAATTGTAATAGCCACAATGCCCTCTTTATTTTTAATTTTTTTTACACTTGTCACTACAAAGCCTTGAGATACAACTTTTAAAGAAATATGAAGAATGCATGATGTCCGGTAGCGGGAAACGAACCCTCGATACCATGATCACGACCTCTTCATATTTCTTTGAAAATTGGATCTAAAGGCTTTGTAGTGACAGGCCTATCACAAAAAAAAAAAAAAAAAAAAAAAAAAAAAAAAAAAAAAAAAAAAGGGAGCAGAAGAATTTGAGGAGTTAACAGGGCATTGTGGCTATTACAATTACACACACACACACACACACACACACATATACATACATAATATATACATACATACATATATATATATATATTATATATATATATATATATATATATAGCCTCAGTAGTTTTTAAGATATGGTCCGCCTCATATCTTAAAAACTACTGTGACTTGGTATGTTGTTCATCCACTGTACACATTTCTGAAGTTCTTAATTCTGGCCCTTTTGCAAATTTATTCACTCAAAAGTAAATTGTACACACACACACACACACACACACACACATATTATATATATATATATATATATATATATATATATATATATATATATATATATATATATATATATATACCCTTAGCCTAGGGGCCCCTAAGAGTCTTAATCCAGCACTGAACATTCCGAGTGGTTTCCTTTGTAGTTCTCGTGTGCCACATCTGGCATGACTTTTAAGCTTTAATATTCTGTTTGAAGAAATGCCAAGAGCACCCGAGGGAGAAATATTACGAAGGTAAAAATTCCAGGTCTGCAGTAAAGGGTTAAAGTGGTTTTAAAGAAGGAACATTGTGTTGTGTTCATGTTGTCTCTAGTGGCTATGAGATAATGTACGTTCTTTATGACTGCTTGCTCCGATGTGTATGTATCTTTATAATTTTTTTGTATACCTGATAGACAGTACACATCTGTGTCTGCTGGTTCTGTTTATTCTGTGTACATGGATGTGTCTGCTCACGTGCGGCCTGTTTCCGGTGTATATGAAATCTTAGTTGTGTACATGCCAGTGAGTACTTTCTTATTTTATTTCGTAGCCTTACTGCGTACACGTTAAAACTTATATCTCCTCACTTATCGTATCTTTATCAACATACAGAAGATACAGTCCCGAACATATTTCATGACCTCAGTTAATATGTAATAATTGAAGTCTATATGTATCCTCAAGTCTCGTGTACACATGAAAATGTGCGTTTTGTATGTATGTCTAGTGTGCTGTATATTAAAATTTACTTGATTTATATTCCTGCGTGAGTTATTTTTCATAAGTACACCTAAAAGTGCACATATGTGTACATATAGGTTTGTTGTATGGATGTCATTCAACGTGTGTTCATCAAACAGCGCTCATGCTATACATGAATGCTTGAATGTTGAGCAGTTGTTCGTATAATATGTATTTTGTTACGTTCATCTTGAAGAGTTTATGTAAAAATTATATTCCTGAACGTATCATGTCTGTGGTATGTATGCCATCTTTGTTAAGCTTGTGCTTGTATGCTTGTATTTCTTAGGCCAAGATAATTAGAGCAGGAAATTGTATTTCCCGAGAGAGAGAGAGAGAGAGAGAGAGAGAGAGAGAGAGAGAGGTGGGGTGTGCTATTTTACCATTATATGTAATTGTATATGTAGACATGTTGTAACTGTCAACTGTTATTGACATATTCTTATAAAACCATTATATATATTCTTTTAAAATCTGCTTTTGTAGCTGTGTCATCGCCGCTATCACGACTGTCATTGCTGATGGGTGGTAACGAAGCAGCGAACACGCGCAAAACGGAACTCATTCCTGTTCGATTTTGCGAGCCAGTCCATCGTCGTGTTAATTAACAATCTATTTTGACTGCGAGCCTCATTCCCCGCTAAAAGGAGCAAATTTGTGCCCCTGTTTGGATCCGTCAAATAGCGGCTAATTTTACCAAATTGCAATTTGTCGGTCGGAGTCATCATTTTCGGCGAATGCGTTACCTACCGAAGTTTCGATTGCCAATCATTTGCGGGATATGGTTCCATTTGTTCTAGCGTACACACATCATACATACATACATAGTACATATGATTGGCTGAGTCGATAACATCTCTGAAGACTGGATTTCTCCTCTGTCCGCTGGGCGCCGGTTCGAACCCGCGAGAGGACAAAATTATTATTAATAATTAAAAAATTCCCCTTCGGTTAACATATTTGAAAATATATTTATTCCGAGGTTGAGCGAATTGGATATGAAAGGACATTTGTAGCTTGATGCATGTATATGAATCACGATGATGTGATAATTCATATGTATATATATATATATATATATATATGTGTGTTTATGTATATATGTATATGTGTATATGTATATATGTATATACAGGATATGATATATAGCATTTATATGTATATATACATATTACGAGTATATATATATACCATATATAGATATATATAATATATATATAATATATATATATATATTATATATATATTATATTATATATAGCATTTATATTTTATAATACCATATATACGAGTATTATTATATCACATAAATATATATATAGATTATATATATTATATCTATTATATATATATATATCATTCACACACACACACGCATACAATATGCATACATATATATAATTATGTACAATAAAAGCTCAGGCTTAATTCAACTGAAGAACCAAACCGAATTTTTAAAAAATAAAATTCTAACAAGAATAGAGAAATCAAGCTTTCCTCCTGACCTACCCTGAATGTTGTTGTGACAGAGACAACTCCTCCTCCCCCGTACCCTCGCCTTGCTGTCCCCTCCCCCTTCCCTTTCCGCCCCTTCTTCTATTGCCACCCCTTTCCCCTCGCCCCTCCCCTTAAGGGGTTCCTCCCTTAACCCACCTGCTGTTCTTCTTGAGTGAGCTGAACTCGAGGAGGACAGCTGGTTCGGGACCTGAGCATCCCGTCGTTGTTTCTCGAGTCCCACCTGTCACTCCTCCTCCTCCTCCTCCACCTCCTCCTCTCCAAGGACCTGGTCGAGGAGGGTGTTAGTTGTTAGTCACTTGTTAGTAAGGAACAAGGGGGAAAGTCGACATGGTCAGTAAGCTGTTAGTAGTTAGTTTATATATAATTAGCATCTTCAATCGACATGCAGTAAATAAGGCAGTATTCAATTATACAAAGTAGTTCATGAACAGTTTGTCGTTTCTTGCCGATGTCGCATTTTTGCATTCCCTCGCATTCTTGCGATCTTCCGAGAGTCGTCTGTTTCTAAATAACAAAGCTATTTTCGAACAAATTTTGTGAAAGCCTGATAACAATGCCTTGAAAATAAGAAAGAAATGAAGGTAACTACTCCCTAAAACCCAACGAATGCCTAATTAGCGTACTAATGAGGTGAATTTTTAAAACGGCAGGATCTGTGATTCTGTCCTACAGCACTTTGATCTTGCGTCTCCAGAACAATAGTCTCGATTTGCAATTAAGCCTTAAGGGACTCTTTCTAAATTTCAAAGGCATTCATTGATCTACAAAATATTTTTCTGGCATGAACGTATTTCAAGTTGGATTCTCATATCTGCGTTTTGGTATTCTGTAAAAAAAAGAAAAGAAAAGAAAACTATTGAGATGGCTTTGTCTATCCATCCCTTCTTTTTCTGTCCGGCTTCAGCTCTGAAAAATGACTGAGGCTAGAGGGCTGCAAATTGGTGTGGTGATCATCCACCCTCCAATCATCAAACATACCAAATTGCAGCCCTCTAGCCGCAGTAGTTTTTATTTTAATTAAGGTTAAAGTTAGCCATGGATCGTGCGTCTGGGGAGCAACTGAAGCGCTACCGGTCGTAGCTGATAGTTTTATACAGCATTATACGTTGTACAGAAAACTCGATTACGTAGAAGAAACTGCGGCGCATTTTTAACTTAGTCTTTAAGCATCGATTCTTCAAAGGAAAAACGATGTACATGTTTCCAAGGTGATCCCACGTTTTCACGTCTACTTCTTTATAAAGTTTGCCTACTTACAATTTCAAAATGCCCACGGAACGGAGAGGAGGAAATATAAGTAGTGTAGGATCACTTCTAGAATCAGGCATCATCATCAGATTTCCATGATACTCGCTCGAAAATACCTTCTGTCACTTTCCTTTCACTCATATTTCAAATTATTATTACATAAAATTTGAGTCATTTATCTTTAAAATCCAAAAAAAGTAAGATTGTGCAGAAATGAATGAAATAAATATGAAATCGAAGTTGAGTACGTTAAAAACCATATTTTCTTAAAGTAAAGCGAAAAAGTTTAAATTATTGACCGACCTTGGGTATCGACGCGATCATGTCCTAGAGTAAACCTTGTTGTAGAACCTGTGAGAGAAAAAAAAAGATAAAACATTTATTATCATGATTATAGTAATAAATTGGCAGCTTTCTTATATATATATATATATATATATATATATATATATATATATATATATATATATATATATATATATATATACATATTATGTTGTAGGAAGCCCACTAAAATTTGGGAAAAATTGAATTTTAGTGGGCTTCCTACAACATAATATTCTAGTACACGGATACAGTGTTTTAACTTTGCTATACATACATACATACATACATACATACATACATACATACATACATACATACATACATACATATATACATACACACATACATAATACATGCATACATAAAGGCACAAATATCGATGAATATCCAGCTCACCGGTTCTCTGTACCTTGAGATTAACTTCACTCAGAGGAATTATAATTGATAAGTTGTTATTCAAAACAAGTCAGCGGTGTGAATCCGGGCAGGGACGTAGCGATTACCGATTATAATTCCCCTTATGAGTACGTTAATGGCAAGGTATAGAGAACTGGGTATTAACGACACTCGTGGCTTGTTATTTGTTAACATGAAAAAAGTTACATGTGGAAAAGATACGAAAATTCACATATTTTTAAGTCTAAGTATGTCTTTATGTATGTATATTATTTCAAATTACCGAGTGTATATATATCATATATATATATATATATATATATATATATATATATTATTTTATATATATATACATATATATTTTATATATATACATATACATATACATAATATATATATATATAATATATATATATATATATATATATATATTATATTATATCTAGATACATATATATATATATATATATATATATA
>NC_087218.1:67667958-67685458 GCF_015104395.2 Macrobrachium nipponense | reverse complement strand
GACTCATCC
Source organism: Macrobrachium nipponense (assembly GCF_015104395.2). Taxonomy (NCBI): domain Eukaryota; kingdom Metazoa; phylum Arthropoda; class Malacostraca; order Decapoda; family Palaemonidae; genus Macrobrachium; species Macrobrachium nipponense. The sequence continues at coordinate 67,685,449 of NC_087218.1, read as the reverse complement.
CATAATTAAAAAAAAAAAAATGCACTTAAAATATGTAAATAAAAAACTGTTGAAAAGTTGGGTAAAAAAAAAAAAACTAATAAAAAAATATATACCCCCTTAAAGACGTAATAAAACACACAAAACAAATAACATATGGGGGGGGGGTGGGGGGGGGGGGTGAAATACAAATTCTCTTAAATAAAATTCTGATAAACTCTCACGAATGGGATTAGCCGAAACTTGGAAATATAAAAAAAATGTTCTTTGATTTTTTGTCCTCTCTCTCTCTCTCTCTCTCTCCTCTCTCTCTCCTCTCTCTCTCTTTCTTTTTTTTTTTTTTTATATATATATATATATATATATATATATATATATATATATATATATATATATAGGATGAGAGAGAGAGAGAGAGAGAGAGAGAGAGAGAGAGAGCAAAGAACATTTTTTATTTTATTTCCAAGTTTCGGGCTAATCCCATTCGTGAGAGCTTTTATCAGGATTTTATTTGAAAGAATTTGTATGTCCCCCCCTTTATGTTATTAGTTTTGTGTTTTTTTATTTCGTCTGGAAGGGGGTATATGTTTTTGATCAGTTTATTTTCTTTACCAATTTTTCAACAAGTTTTTTTTTTTTTTTTTTTTTACATTTTTTAAGTGCATTTTATTTTGAATATGGGATGAGTCCAGTAACGTTGCCTAATAAACTCTCTCTCTCTCTCTCTCTCTCTCTCTCTCTGTATATATATATATATATATATATATATGATATATATATACTATAGTATATATATATACATACGTATAAATCATAGTATATATATATTTATTTAATATATCATATTTATTTATTAATATATATATATATAAAATGTATGTGTATGTATGTATGTATTATGTATATGATGATTAGTATATATATATATTATATATATATACTATTATATATATATGTATCGTATATATAATATATATATCATATATATATGTATATAGTATATATATACAGATATACTATATATGAAGCGCAAACCTCCTTTGTCGCTGTATCTCATATCTTGCAATTTATTTCCTTTGTACTTGTAGGGGTTCGGTTGACCATTCTCGCGCTCCCCACTGGCCTCCCAGCGTCCCGGACCGCCTCATTCTGTATCGTCCAATCATTGCTAACAAACAATTAAGGGCCGACCCTCGTGCGTGGAACGACTTTCCTTTTTCTAGGGAGAATCTTCAGAGGCATCGCTTTCTCTCGCTTTCTCTTTCTCCATTCACCTTCCACCCTCGGAGGAGAGGAGGGCGACGTCTCCTCTTAATGACAACGCCGACCCTACAAAAGATGGGGCTTCCTTCTGTTTTCTTAGATTCCTTATCTCTCTCTCCTCTCTCTCTCTCTCTCTCTCTCTCTCTCTCTCTCTCTCTCTCTCTCTCTCCGAAGAGGCACGATAAAGCGATAAAATGTCAACTTCAGTGAAGGGGTAAATTATAATATTGGATAAACTCTCTAATCAAAGACGTAATGGATAAAAGAGAGAGAGAGAGAGAGAGAGAGAGAGAGAGAGAGAGAGAGATTTGAAAAGCAAAGTTCATCGACCCGGGTTTCCATTCAATAAGTAGCGAGATTGAAATAAAAAAAAAATAAAAAAATCCACATATGTCTCAGATTGAATTAACAACCACCCTACTTGAAACGTGTTTCTATGGATGACTCCTAATAATAAGCGCTCGTGCTGGCATAAGGCCGAATTAATCTCGAGTAACGCAGTAACAAAATGTCGCTTCCTCATAGGGGATGCTCTAGGAGGAAGAGCCTGTGCTGGTACAAGGCTAACTGAATCTAGAGCAAAATACGTAAAAAGATGAACCGAAGTCTCTCCGGCGCAATCGAGAGAAAGTTCAGCGCACGATCATGGCTGATTTTAACTTTAAAATCAAAACTATTGAGGGTAGAAGGTTGCAATTTGTTATGTTTGATCATTAGAGTGTGGATGATCAACATAGCAATTTGTAGCTCACCCGTCTCAGTAGTTTCTAAGATCTGTGGGCGGACAGAAGAGAAGAAGTGCGGACGGATAGACAAATAGCCATCGCAATTGTTTTCATTTAAAGAAAACTAAAACGTTGATCTCTTTACTGACTGACGAAGTCTAGAGATTAGAAAGAGTGAGGCAGAACGGTTGTGTCCTAAATAATTTAGCTGATTCACCCTCATTGCTGGAGTTCTAGATTCCCCCGTTTATGTTAATTGACGAAATAAGGAAAATGACGGTAGAAGGAACTGTTACAGAAGAAAATAGGAAGGAAAATACCACAAGAAAAAAATAGGAAAAGACCATACGTTATTTAACGCTGGCAGGTTTAAATTTTCAGTACTAAAACACGTCCTTTGGCAAGATGATGCTCCGAAATCATATATGCTTACGTATGTGTATTTTGCTCTCACACACACGTAAGAATATCCGTATACCCCCCACACATTTATAACTAGTAACGTGAAATTCGGTTTTATCTGTGCAAAAATTCCAAAGAATCTGATTTTTTTTTGCGGGAATGTTGAGGGATATGTGTCTAGTATCACGCCCTCCAAAAAAAGAAGAAGAAGAAAAAAAAAATTAGTGTCTCTGGAGTGGGCAACATATTTTTCCGGCCTCCATTATCACCACACATTCATCGCCATAATAGAAGCATTTTTTACCATAAAAAATGATTAAACGAAAATAACTTGAAAACTGCTTATCATATGAAAGTGAAGCATAGAAGAACAAAAGTTGGAATATAAACACACATCCAATGTTTCAGTCCCCGTCTCAAAATATCTAATTTGAATGATGTCAGATTTGTTAATATTTCTTTCTCTCCGTATCTGGAAAACGGTCAATAATAGGAAAGAAGTTCATAAAAAAAAGATGCAGAATATCAAAATACATCATGTGATGTGATTTTAAACTTCAAATCTCAAATTGTAACGAAGATATTGCAATTAAACTTATTGTATTCATCGCAAAAAAAACAAGGGAAATGTAGCGTTCTTTAACATAAAAAAGATGCAGAATATCAAAATGCATCCTATGATGTGACTTTTAACTTCATAGCTCAAATTAATTTGGAGATATTGCAATTTAAATTTTTAGAATCTCAATTTCATCTAAAATATTAAAAATAAAGACTTTTCATTTAAATCACAATTGGTCATTTATTAATAAAAGTACATGGAATTATAAAGTTTCAGACTATCAAAATACATCATATGAGGTAATTATCAACTTCATAAAACTAATAGTATTGGAGATACTGCAATTAATTTTTCGAGTATGTGAATTTCATCATGAAATATCTAAACATATGCAATTCATTCTTTATCTAAAAAAATAATTTATTTGAAAACAAAATATCCAAGGAAAAGCATTAGAAAAATTAATATATACTAAATAAATAAAGTTTTATCTTAATATCTCTGACTATAGCGATTATTTTCCAAATTGTTTTTTAAACAATTTCAACACCTGCTTTACGGCACAAGGGGCAGTTTATGAAAGAACAAAGATACTGATATAGATACTAAAAGCTACAACTGATATTATCAAAACTAAATGAGAGATCTTCATCATCCTCTTCATCTGATAAGTCATTATTTATCATTGCTGCTTGCTTCTCCATTTGAATAATTGCCACCGCAGACCTTACAAGCTATAACACAAAGGAGCACATTGCTCTGATAGTGCAAATCCAATTAATAATCTGGGAAGAACTGGATACCGAAGCTTTAAGCAAAATTGGAATATGATGGGAACTTGATCGAAGTCATAAGTTTAGACCTAAGATGCTTTATTGGTGATATAGCCCATGATGAACTGCTAATATCGACATGTTACAGTTCCAGTTCCAGTTGCAGGGAATGTGGGAACCAGTTCCAAACAATGAGATGCAGCTGTAGAAGAGATTAGGGGCTCTTTTGCGTTACAGCTTCTGGGGTGTCTGTCTGTGGTGGCCATTGCTTCAAATGGAGAAGCAGCAATGATCAATGATGAATACAACAAGTTTAATTGCAATATCTCCGATATGATTTGAGATTTGAAGTTTAAAATGACATCACATGATATATTTTGATATTCTGCATTTTTTTCCCGCTATGAACTTCTTTCCTATGATTGACCGTTTTCTAGATACAGAGAGAAAGAAATATTGTTTATTAACTCTGACATCAATTTAACTATGACATCAATTCAAATTTTGAACAGCCATAGCAGCCGAAGTATTAGATATTTTGAGACAGGGAATGAAGCATTGAACGAGTTCTTATGATTGCAACCTTTGTTCTTTTATGCCTCACTTTCATATGATTAGCGGTTTACAAGTTATTTTCTTTTAACCATTTTTATCGTAAAAAAAATGCTTCGATTTTGGCCATTAATGTGCGGTGATAAAGGAGGTCGGAAAAATATGTTGCCCATCCCTGAGACACTCTTACTTTTGTTTGGTGATAGTAAACACGTATCTGTCCACATTCCCGCAAAAATCAGGTTTTTTTTTTTCACAGATTTCATTCATTTTAAAAGCCTTACTTTTGTGTTACTAAACGTGCACTATGAAATGTGAACGATACACTGAATTCTTTTACTGCCTTAGGTAATTTAATTCATATTTATATTTGTTCACAGAACAAAATGTCAGACACATCAGTAAGTCACTCGTGTATCGAAAGAGCCCAGACACCCTCTTTTTTATTATTATTTTTTTCGTTTTTAGAACTGCATGATTGACAGGAGTATCCGCGGCACAATTTGTGGCAACGCGACTTTCTCAAGTGCTGCATAGAGTTTAATTACTCTGTGTGGTCAGTATGGGGACCCATGTATCCAATGTTCTCAAACCATGGCGGTGTCATAGCCTCCGTAGTCATACTCTAGGGTTGGTTTTAGTAGTACTTGAGGGACTTGGTTTTCATATTGCTATTTTATTTATTCTTCTATTATCTAACCTTTTTTGCTTAGTATGGTGGCTAGTGTCGTGACATGCCGCTCAGATGTCGCAGGTTCGCGCCTCCCCCAAGCTGATGAAAAAGTCACTGGCTCAGTATCATGATCAGTTACTGATGCAGCGTGGGATCTGCTGTGGGCGTTTGAAACCATTAATTCTTTGGAAACTAGAATCTCAAGTCAATGGCCCCTGTGTGCTTGTTCCGTGAATAGGGTTCATCTACCGAAATAATTATAATAATATAAATGTAGATGCATATATACCGTTTAATTTTCTTTCCTAAGTTCTTTCCTCTCTTCATTTACTGGCATTGAATTCCGAAGAGGCTCCCAATGTTATTTCACGAATCTTTTCGCTTTTGTCATGACACTTCACTTGCATTATGAATATTGCTCGCAAAGAGGACAGTTGCCAAGACGTTTGGGAAGTGGAGAAAAATGAGGAAAAAGTAATGGAACACCCATATTTATATTACACTATGACCAGTTGAGGCTGTTCTTTGCGACAGAAGTAACGTCTGTGTTTGAGTCTGTGATAATATTTTCAAGTATTGGAGTAGGATTCGTCTCCCATCAATGATGTTATAAATGTGTGGTTATTTTTTAAAAAGAAGGGACGAGAGAGAGAGAGAGAGAGAGAGAGAGAGAGAGAGAGAGAGAGAGAGAAATAGTGGTATTTTGGGCGTGCATCCACATCACAGCAAAACCCTCATAACGACACAGTGGCAACCTTTCTCAAAAATACCTCAAAAAGGTTGAAAAGCAGTCGACAACTGTGAGTAACGAATTTATGACCGATACTGGACATTTGTATGAAGCACTGGTTAGAACTGCCAATAAGTCATTAGGGTCTATTCAGCCTGTGCAATAAGTTACCAGACGTGTGGTGTTGGCATGTTTTATTGTAGGGTGGAGGGACCCTAAGGAAGTAGAGAATGGACGCCACAATTGCTCTTTTAGTTGTTTCCTGAACGTTCCTGTGAGTCAACGGATCCTTAATTTGTTTATGATCGTCTGCAAAACATGAGTCATGACAGGATATGAAGCGTCTGTAGAGTTTTTTTAAGTTTCGTTTGTCCTTAGAAAAATATTATTACTAGAGGAAGCGCAACCCATTTTCTCTTCATTGCTGAGTCGAAATGTAAATTGATTTTTTTTTCTTTTTAGCATGTTTCTACTCTATGACTGCTACAACAACTAATTCTAGCGCCTCAGTGGCGTCGTCGGCATTGTCTTGGCCTGCCACCTCGGTGGCCGCGAGTTCTTGACGTGATTTGGAAGTCACGTAAAGCCGTTGGTCCCGTTGCTGAATAACCACTGGTTCCAAGCAACGTAAAACACCACACAAACAAACAAACAACTACTTCTAATACTACTATTGCTACTGCCACTATTTTTACTATTCGAAAAATGAGTGTTTGTCCTACAACAAGTTTTAATATTGTTATCAGTTACGCTGAAACTATTATAAACTGAGGTTGTCAATAACACAAACTATCATAAACAAAACAAACATTATAAACTGCCGTTATCAATAACGCTTAAACTTTATAAACGGCTGTTTTCAATAACAAACTTATGAACTACTGTTATCAATAACACAAACTATTATAAACTACAGTTCTTAGTTACACAAACTATTACAAACTGCTGTTATAAATAACACAAACTGTAGTTTATAATAGTTTCAGTTATACTGAAACTATTATAAACTACAGTTCTTAGTTACACAAACTATTATAAACTGCTGTTATCAATAACACTGCTTTTATGAATAACACTGAAACTGTTATAAACTACAGTTTTCTATTACACAAACTTTTATAAAATACTGTTATCAATAACACTGAAACTATTCTGAACTACAGTTATCAATAACTGAAACTATTATAAAATGCTGTTATCAATAACACATAAATTGTTATAAATTACAGTTTTCACTGAAACTATTATAAACTACTGTTATCAATAACACTGAAACTATTCAGAACTACAGTTATCAGTAACAAACTATTATAAACTGCTGTTATCAATAACACAAACTGTTATAAACTACAGTTTTCAATTACACAAACTATTATAAACTACTGTTATCAATAACATTGAAACTATTATGAACTTTAGTTTTCAGTAACTGAAACTATTAACAAACTGCTGGCATCAATAACACAAACTGTTTAAACTACAGTTTTCAATTACACAAACTATTATAAACTACTGCTAATAATAACACTGAAACTATTGTGAACTTCAGTTAGCAGTAACTGAAACTATCCATACTGCTGCTATCAACAAAACTGAAACTATTCTGAACTACAGTTATCAGTAAATGAAACTATCCATACTGCTGCTATCAACAAAACTGGCACTGTTGGGGAAAAGTAATTCGCAGAGTTAATGCTTGGGTTGCTGAATTTTGAAGTTAAAGTAAAACTTAGCAAGAAAGTTTTTAATGCTTGGGCTTGTGAATTGGAAGTTTAAAGTTAACTAGCAAAGTAGTTATGCCCTGGGGTTGTGAATGAAGTTAAGTAACTTAGCAAGAAAGTTAATTGCTGGGTGTGAATGAAATTGTTAAAGTTAAACTTAGCAGAGTTATGCTGGGTTTGGAATGGAAGCTTAAAAGGTTAACTTAGGGCAAGAAAGTTTTAATTTCCTGGGCTTTTGTGAATGAAGTTAAAGTAACTAGCAGAGAATTAATTGCTGGGATAATGAAGTTTAAAGTAATTCGCAGAGTTATGGCTTGGGACCTCGGGTGTGAATGAAGTTAAAAAGTAACCTAGCAAAGTATTATGCTTGACGGTGCGAATGAAGTTAAAGTAACTTAGCAAGAAAGTTAATTTGCTGTGGGTGTGAATTGAAGTTAAAAGTAACTAGCCAGAGTTTATTGCTTGGGTGTGCAAATGAAGTTAATTTAAAGTAACTAGCAGAGTTATGCTGGGTGTGAATGAAGTTTTAACAGTTAAATTTCGCAGGAGTTTTTAATTGCTTGGGTTCGTTGAATGAAGTTAAGAGTTAAATAACTAGCAGAGTTAATGCTGGGTTGAATGGAGTTAATTAAAGTAACTTAGCAAGAGTAGCTGGGTGGGTGAATGAATTAAAGTTAAAGTAACTAGCAGAGTTATGCTGGGTGTGAATGAAGTTAAAGTAACTCACAGAGTTATGCTGGGTGTGAATGAAGTTAAAGTAACTCGCAGAGTTATGCTGGGTGTGAATGAAGTTAAAGTAACTCACGGAATTATGCTGGGTGTGAATGAAGTTGCTGTAGAGGATGATCGACTGAAGAGGAGTCCAGCAGAGGACAAACACCACCAGGACGACGGACACCATCTTGACCACCTTCATCTTGGCTCTCGCAGCGGTGTTGCGGGCGGGCAGGAAGTGCTCCCCTGGGATCTGGGTCACCCACAGGCGCCACACGACCAGGCTGTCGAAAGAGAGACAGAGACAGAGAGAGATAAGAGACTGAGAGAGATAAGTTGGCGTGATCTCTTAACTATGAAACGGACAGATACTTAGCTGCTGCGATCAAATATCGTAAAAACAATAATTGCAATAAGTTCTTTATTGAGAGAGAGAGAGAGAGAGAGAGAGAGAGAGAGAGAGAGAGAGAGAGAGAGAGAGAGGCTGATGTAACTCCGACAATCTTCTAAATATGAAACGGTCACATTAGGTGCTGCGGAAAAATGTCTTTAAATCATTCATTGTAATAAGCAGTTTACTAAGATGGAACATTTGAGATACATTTCTAATAAATTTTGCAAGAGAGAGAGAGAGAGAGAGAGAGAGAGAGAGAGAGAGAGAGAGAGAGAGAGAGAGAGCAAGGACCTCTGGTGGAAGTGTGATTGATGGCCTCCTAAATGTGAAAGTGAAATGGACAGTTTCGTCGCAGCGAAAAAATATCGTATAAGCATTAAATGAATAATGTAAATTACTGAGATGTGATATTTGGTTCAAAATTTGTTCATGAATTTTGAGAGAGAGGAGAGAGAGAGAGAGAGAGAGGAGAGAGAGAGAGAGAGAGATTCCCGGAAACATCCATTTGGGAGTAATGCAAGTTGGCGTCATCGCTGAGTTCAGACGTTTGACGCAATGATATCCTGATCAGCTGCAATCGTGTGCAAACAGACAGACACACGAGAAACATGTATACATCCTTTTAAACTGATAACGGATGAGCCGGCATCAAACAAACACACACACACACTCTCTCTCTCTCTCTCTCTCTCTCTCTCTATATATCGGCGTCAATAGCCTAGAGGTTGTGACGCCAGTTTTAATAACCACAAATCAGTCAGTCAATCTCTGATTTGCTGTCGATTGAAAGTGTAACTCCTTTGAACAGCTTGAAAGAGACCAGGTTTCGCGGATCTTAGGAATGGCTAGTGGTTTGGCTCGCTCTTTGGTTCGTCAGTATCTGTAATTTCATATTTTCAAAAGGGTGTAATTATTGGAATTATATTTAACACTAATAATCTTTCAGATTAGGCCCACTTCCTTAAACCCAAACCCCCATCCCATTTCTTAATTTTTCTTCAGCCGATTTTAGTGTGGGGATGGGCATTCTGGCAGCCATTCCCTTTTATTTATCGAATTTCTATTCCTTGGTTGAAATTTTGAAAATATTAATGGAGGAATCGCACTGTGCTCCATTATTATTATTATTATTATTATTATTATTATTATTATTATTATTATTATTTCTCTATCACAATCCTCCAATTCGACTAGGTAGTATTTATAGTGTGGGGTTCCGGGTTGCATCCTGCCTCCTTAGGAGTCCATCATTTTCTTACTTATATGTGTGCCGTTTCTAGGGATCACACTCTTCTGCATGAGCCCTGGAGCTACTTCAGCCTCTAGTTCTTCCAGATTCCTTTTCAGGGATCTTGAGATCGTGCCTAGTGTTCATATGATTATGGGTACGATTTCCACTGGCATATCCCATATCCTTATTTCTATTTTCAGGTCTTGACACTTATCCATTTTTTCCCTTTCTTTCTCTTTAACTCTGGTGTCCCATGGTATTGCGACATCAATGAGTGATACTTTCATCTTGATTTTGTCAATCAACGTCACGTCTGGTCTGTTTGCACGTATCACCCTATCTGTTCTGATACCATAGTCCCAGAGGATCTTTGCCTGATCGTTTTCAATCACTCCTTCAGGTTGGTGTTCGTACCACTTATTACTGCAAGGTAGCTGATGTTTCTTGCACAGGATCCAGTGGAGGGCTTTTGCCACTGAATCATGCATCATTATTATTATTATTATTATTATTATTATTATTATTATTATTATTATTATTATTATTATTTGGCATTTTGGAAATTAAGAGAAATGTTTTTGGTATTTTGTCCCCTGTTGCAAGATGAGTAAACTCGACGATGTAAAATTTTAAGGTTTTATGTCACGTGTTATTCTATCTTACGGAATTCTGCGGATAATAACTCGACTTGTTTACAAGTCGAGATAGCTTCTCCTGGCGCTTAAGAAAGAACTTTACTAGATATGACGTTTTGCAACCAACATTTCTCAGCCTTACCCTGAATGCCAATGACCCATGAGTCAAAAAAAAAAAGAAGAAGAAGATCCAGGACAATTAGCAACAGCGTCGCCGTATGTGCAGGTGCAAACAGCCCGTCTTGGGTTAGATGTGCAACATGAAAGGCAAAAGCGCGACTTCTTCAGAGCAGCAAATACCGCACGGGGCCATTGGGCAAAAATCGGTTAGGCTGGATAATTAAGCAGAACATTTGCTTGAAAGCGCCGAGGCTTCCAAGAAGCCGCCTTAGTCAAGACTGTGTGCTTCTCGAGACGCCGCAGCCGGGGTTGTCGCCCCCCCGTAAAACGAGTGGCTTAAAAAAAAAAGTAGGAGAGATTGAGAGAGGAGAAAATGAGAGAAGAGAGAGATGAGGAGAAGCACGCGGGAAAAGAGGTCGACTTGAATGGAGTTGAAGCATACAGACGTAACTTTACGGGATTCGAAGTGAAGGAACCCGGATGCCACTCGCAATGATACCATGAAGTTAAAAGATTGCGATGGTTTGATTAGGTGTTTGTTTTGTACGGATGGCGACGGAAAGGGAATTTTCTTGAAGATTATCCCCCCCGACCCGCTCTCCACCCTCCCCGCACTTTCCACCAGTTCACTCTCGACGTGGTTCGGAAGTCACGTAAAGCCGTTGGTTCCGTTGCTGAATAACCACTGGTTCCATGCAACCTAAAAACCACCATACAAACAGACAAACACTTTCCTCCATTTTCTTTGTCATAGGAGAGGGGTCAAGGATTGTTGAAAAACTTTCAGTATTCTTTTATTACTGTTATTGCAAGTAGTATTGTTGTTTTTTTTTCGCTATTATTATTGTAGTTGTTGATCTTGTGGTTGTTACTTTTGATGTATTGGTCATTTTGCATTTTTTTGTGGCTGTTATTGTAATCGGTGCTTTTGATTTTAGTGAAACCTATTTCGTAGATTTCACACAATTAATTCCACCTGTTTGACAGTTCCTTTGAATATCACTTTTTTTCGTTTTTTCTTTCAGCCTTTTTTTTTTCAATTCATATCTAACATTTTTAGACGTTTTATTATCCTGGTCAGTCGTGATGGTGAATTGGTTTCGTTTGTGTGGCAGTCTTCTTCACGAAAATTCGTATTTGCGGTATCACGGTAACGAGAATGATCTTCATTTAAAGTGTTAGTGAACCTTGTGGGTTTATATAACCATTACGAACGAAGCGAAGTCGTTACTGGAGACGGACGCGTTTCTGGCGGCCAAACCGGGCCTACCCAAACCAGCCCTAACGCTATTCAAAGGCTAATATCTCCCATAGTATTGAAGATACAAGAAAAATTCTTCCGACAGATAAAACCTTGCGTCTTTAAATTTCATCCCATACAAGATTTATTTTTAAAATATCACATTCACATTTAAATGTTTTAATTATTGCATTGTAAGTTTCTCAAAATTTATTATTTCATCACCAAATTCGAGTTTCCTCGAATACTAGGCTTAGGTAAACTGTCTTTTCACCTCCTTTATAAAGAATAATTTCGTATTGTATCGTTTGTCATATTATTAGCAGTTTTTTGATGGAAGACTATTTGAAATAAAATTAAAGAGTAATACAAAATTATCTATATCTATCTATCTATCTATCTATCTATCTATCTATCTATCTCTATCTATCTATCTATCTATATATATATATATAATATATATATATATATATATATATATATATATATATATATTAGTGAACTTGGCCATGATTAAAAAGGTTCACCGGTGGAGTTTATTGACGCACTTGTTTATCTGTAGAATTGGTCTTGTTTGAAAGGATTCTTTTCCTCCAAACTACTATGAGATTCAGGGTCTCTGTAACACGGTTTTTTGGACTTTGCTCCTTATCAAAGCATCGGATGTAGTTGAAAGTTGACATATGTATATTTTACAATCACACACAAATTTTGTCAGCATTATCAATAACCTAAACCCGATGGTTTTAATTTTTACAGAGTAAAAATGATATAGCCGACGCCATGGCCAATGATTACGAGCCAAGAGTCGAAAAACATTCATTACGTAAGCAAGGTAAACACCTTTGACGAAATGTTGCCCCGCCCATCCACCAGACAGAAATTCCATCGGCTCTGAAACCCAAAGACTTTATGATGTGGGCGGGGTATCAGTACTAGCGTAGTAATACTACTGTAGCAGTTACTAGTGCCGATACAGTATAGCAGTAATATACATGAATTAAAGTTTAGGCCAATTGCTGGGATCCTCGAGGATCATTTAGCACTTCTTACAACTACTCGAGAAATTAGTTTTTATGGCCAGAAGTTAAATTTTCTAATCCAAAAATGCCCATGGTAACCTTCAGTGTTATCCTGAATTATAACGAGGCGAAAGTGGGTGGAGCCTCATGAAGTCATCATTCAGACGATAATTATTGGTGAAGGTTTAAAGCCAATATACGGTACGGCTATTTTTTTTCAGTAAATAGGTAGATAGCTAATAAATAAAAATTGCTTGACATTGGATATAGCAGTTATCAAATCAAGCTTGTCTACTATGTTTTTGAAAATTACCAACTATTCCCTACATCTTGTCAATCTGATTGTGACCTATAAAGTAGACTGTAATTTATTAGGAAACCTATTTTGGGAGTTAGACTAATAATCGAGTGGTTTTTTGTATTTATTAACATATTTTGTTGGTTTGTTCATTATGACAATATCAGTGGAGAGGATTCGAGTTCATAAAGGTGTACTGCATTGCTTGTTATATTTAAATTTGTATGTCATTGTTGCCAGAGGTTTAGCCTTCGTTACGTATAGCCAATCATCCATCGAGAAAGAGGGAAGAAATGCTGTCATAAGTTACGTAACGAGTGCGTTCGAAACCTTTTCTCTGAGTAAGTTGGCCCGTTTTCAAAAAAAGTCACGTTTTACATTATAAGTACCAAATTTATTCAACCTACGTAATGCAGAATACAGTCAAAATTTATGTGTAGATATAATATGTATTCTGAATAAGAGTATATTTATGAAATGCATAGATAAAAAGTTTATTGCGAAAAAACCGTGTTACAGAGGCCTGAATCTCATAGATAGGAACGTATGTTATGTTGATATTGTATATTAATTAGGTTTATTTACTACAAAGCTCCTCAAATTAGGGATCAATTTTATAGGAATTTAGTAAGAAAGATCATTGATAAACACAAACCAATAAAAATTTTGTTACAAGTTAAAATAAGGAGCTTAGGTAACTGCTTCACAGGGAATTTGGAATGTCAGGCGCCAATATGCAGTATAACATCCTGTGGTCATCTTTGTGGTTGCAAGGATATGTAGTAAGCAACCTCATTCCTTGACGAACGACAATAGTAGTACCTTCTGCTACAAGGAACTCATGAATGATCTTATTTCCAAGAGCTGCCTGAACGAGTGTCGTCTTCGCCGGGTTACTGCTGAACCATGAATAAGTAAAAAGTATATCTTAGCTTTACCAGACCACTGAGCTGATGATCAGCTCTCCTAGGGCTGGCCAGAAGGATTAGATATTTTTACGTGACTAGGAGTCAATTGGTTACTTAGCAACGGGACCTACAGCTTATTGTGGGATCCGAACCACACTATATCGAGAAATGAATTTCTATCACCAGAAATAAATTCTTCTAATTCTGCGTTGGCAGAGCGGGGAATCGAACCCGGACCCTGAGACCGGTAGTCGAGCACGTAACCGACTCGTTCAAGTATAACTATGGATAGTTAATAAGAATAGCCTTGACTTACATGAACAGGAATATAAGAGTGAAGCCAGAGACTAAGCGCTGGGACCTGCGAGGCCATTCAGCTGCAAGGAAAATTGACTGTAAAGAAGTTTTTGAAATGGTGTGTATCGTGGTCGGACCCTTATTCCCCTAACCTCCTTCCATAGAAAAACAACAATAATAACAAGTAATTTGTAGGCTTACTCCCCAAGTAAGCGAAAAGGAGGTTGTGGCAGACCCTCATTGAAAGAGAGAGAGAGAGAGAGAGAGAGAGAGGAAAAATAAATATATCACAGCCGAAAGAGTGAACGTTTGGTAACCAAAGCGATGCGGCGTCTTGTATGTTATAATAGCAGCAGGTTGTTGGTTCAAACACGGATAGTTCTCAACAAAAACAGCGGACAAATTGAATACCTGACTGTTCAGCTTAAAAGTCGCTAACGATTTCCAGCAATACCAAACAATTACTATGAGATTCAGAGCCTTTGTCTCGGTGTTTTTCCGGAATAACTCATTTTCTGTGCATTTGGCAAAAGATATTACTTAGCCATAGTATAGTTTACAGCCCTACCTAATTTTCGGCAGCATTCTTTATTACTTATGTTAGAAAAAAGTATGTTCATAAGAGTAAAATAAAGCAACCGAATCCAGTGGCGGAACACACTAATGTATGGTTTCAAAGTTATACGTGACGTAAACATATGACGTCCCGACTCCTCCCACAAGGTGATGACGACAAACAGCTGTCTCTGAAATTCTGAATGAATAGTCGTACCTTGTCAAGGCTTCGAGAATATCGGCTATGATAGGTCATTGTCCCCGTGGTTGCAGGACAGCTTTTGTGATCCGACTTGCACAATTGTTTAGAAGTGAGGAGGCCCGTGGCAAACCCTACGTAAGCTTGAACAGGTAAATGAATAATAGGGCCCTTTTTTGGGTAAGGAGTACTCCCGGACATTCAAGGCTACCAAATTTTCGTCATTTGTGGACTTCCATAAGGTGCAGAAAGATAATTATATATGCTCTATAAAGCATTAGTTGTTGATTTCTTAGTAAAATATAATTTGCAGAACAACAATAAAACTTGCTTTGCCAAAAAAAAAAAAAAATTATGGGATATAATACATCACTGAATGACCTCTATAGGTCCCAGTGCTTGGCTTGAAGTCTAAATTTTACAATCCAATCTAATCCTATGCAATTGTCTATTTATTACAATGATCGTCACTGTCATATTAGCAAAAATATCAAACTAGTTACGACGAATGCCAAAGTTTTCTTCACTTTGTAAATTAATTTTAAATTATATAATTTTCTAATAGAGAAATAGTGATAGAAAGTAATTTCTCGGATTACTTTTGGAAACCCTTTTCTTCAAGGATTCTAGCACTTGACCTCATGGCATAAATCCTATATACTGCTACTACCACTACTACTATAAAGTGTAAACAAGGAGCATTGGTTGTATTTCATTGTTGCCAGAGGTTGAGACTTTCACGAATAACCAATTATCCATCGAGGAGGCGGCAAGTTAATGACGTCATAAGTTACGTTATTATACTTTCGAAATACATTCCTCTGAGTTTGCTGGAGATGTCTACAAGAAGACGGTGTTACTCATATAATTACCAGAATTATGGAACTTTCGTAATACAGAATACAGTAAAAAATTAGGTAGGGATGTAAGATACCCTGTGATAAAGAGTCATCTTTGTCAGGTACGTTGATAAAATTTTATTTCGGAAAAACACCGGGACACCGCTGTGAATCTCAAGTAGCAGTCAAGGGTTCCGCTCCTGTACAGTGAGTTACTTACCTGGTTTTTGTTTTCTCTGCAGGTAGACTCTCGGAAATGTCCACTCTACGACGGTAAAACATGCCATTAACACTCGTCGGCACTGTATTCATATCACAAATAGTGTGTAAATAAGTCAGTGGCTGTAAGTGGAGAACGAACCGTGTCAAAAAGCTGGATAATCGAATGAATCACTTGTTTTCAGTACCAATAAGTCGTTGAATTGTGGTCAACATTTTATGACGTGCGCGGTAAGCTTCACGTGTGTTTATGATAAGTTGAACACAACCAGTCATCCCCCTCCCCCAGCATCACACACACACAACTATAAGTCACTGGAACAGGAAGGTCGAGGTGCCATTAAAATCTGTCACGGATTGAGCGAGAATTGAACTAAAGACTCACGGAGTTAATCTAACGGTCCCCCTGAACTGTAAGTGATCCCTTCATGAGGTTTAGAAATTCTTGGCGTAGCTTCACTGCTTTGGGTATTAAATGTACATTCATACTTGCATGGAATGTTGACAGAGGAGTTCCAGTCGCTTTCCGCCTTGCATTGCATCGACATTCGAGGCTCAGATCAAACTAATTCAGCTTCCATCCCCTTTTAAAAGACTCCAATCTGCTGATACGTTTTGATACAGAATTGTATACATTTCCCGCATCGCATCGTGTTTTTGACGTGTGGTGTATTTTATGAACAAAAATTGGAACTGAAAAGCAGATGGGGTTATGGGAGGTGAAGGTTGTTTCATCGTGACTTTAGGCAGCACAGTTGATGGAAAATTTGATGAAAGCTTCTGTGTAATGTGATTTGTTCTATTTCTATTTTGATACTATTTTGTAACTAAATCATCATTTCAAGCATGCAGGTGTGAATGAAGTACGTTTTATCTGTCATTCTATGTCTATATATTTTTATGTAATTTATGTATATATATATATATATATATATATATATATATATAGATATAGATATATATGCATATATATAAATGCGCATAAATGTATACATATATATATATATACTATATATATATATATATATATATATATATATATATATATATAAACGTTTGACTTTTCATATCAGTCATCTGTTAGCAAGATACTAGCTTTGTGACTTCTTAAATATCAATGTATACACAACAGTGATATTGATTACTAATATATGTCCTCCAGCCATTGTTGAGCTACCTCTATACCCTTGAATATTTTCTCGTCTCTTAATCGTTCTAATTTTAGATGAAGTTCAACATGAAACACACACACACACACAGACTTTGCAGACTCACCTGTAGTTGATGAACATGATTCCAACAGGTAAGAAGTAGAGGGCGATGGTGAGGGCAGTGTAGAAGTAGTGCTTACTGTTGTAGACGAGCATGCAGTACCCCGTTACAGGGTCTCTCTCCTGCTTCTGAGGCCAGATCTCGTCGCATTGCCACGACGTGAAGTTG
>NC_087218.1:67637958-67662958 GCF_015104395.2 Macrobrachium nipponense | reverse complement strand
GGCTTTCTCTTGACTGTATAAAGTTGCAAGTCGTAAGACAAATGCAGTTTTGCAACCACGGGGACAATTCCAAACCCTGTTATCCATTCTTGACTTCTATGGGTTTCAGAGCCGATGGAATAAGGTGAATGGGTTTCTGTCTGGTGGATAGGTGGGGCAACATTTCGTAAAGCGATGTTCACCTTGCTTACGTAATGAATGTTTTTAGACTCTTGGCTCGCAATCATTGGCCATGGCGTCGGCTAGGTAATTTTTACTCTATAAAAATTAAAACTATCGGGTTTAGGTTATTGATAATGCTGACAAAATTTGTGTGTAGTTGTAAAATATACATATGTCAACTTTCAGCTACATCCGATGCTTTGATAAGGAGCAAAATCCAAAAACCCGTGTTACAGAGGCCCTGAATTTCATAGTATATATATATATATATATATATATATATATATATATATATATATATATATATATATATATATATATATATATATATATATATATATATATATATGCAATATAAAAACACTGTATCGTGCTTCTAAGAAATCAATTGAGGGATCCACCGTAATATCCTTGTTTATCGAGATATAATATATTTATACAAAGCTTAAAGCTTTCGTCCATCCTCCTGTGGACTTGTGATCAAGTCCACAGGAGGATGGACGAAAGCTTTAAGCTTTGTATATATATATCTCGCTAAACAAGGATATTACTGTGGATCCCTCTATTGATATATATATATATATATATATATATATATATATATATAGATATATATATATATATATATATATATATATATATATGTACTAGCACTAACCTACACATTTCTCTTTAATGTCTAATTCGCTTTACCTCGAAATCAATATATTTTCATATATGTTAACCGAAGGATAATTTTTTTAGTAGATAAGAAATTCGTCGGCTCATGGGCGCGTGGTCCGCGCCCACGAGCCGACGAATTTTCTATCTTACTAAATAATTAACCTTCGGTTAACATATATGAATATATATTGATTCCGAGGTCGTGTATATGAACCACGTTGATGTGATGATGATGATGATGATGATATATATATATATATATATATATATATATATATATATATATATTATATATATATATATATATGTATATATATATATATATATATATATATATATATATATATATATATATATATATATATATGGTGTGTATATACTATGTTTATACGTATACACACAAATATCATACTCACACTCCATACAGTATTCCCGCGTCCTTGGATCTTGACCCCATTTACAGTTGGGCAGACGAGTGGGAAGTAGGCACATTCAGTGTTAAATGCTGCACCTTTTTCTAAATCCAGTTATCCATTATTTCTCCAATGTGGCCAAAGCAAAGAAAGCCCAGGCGTGATAATAAATGGAAGGTGTGCTTTTATAAATGGCCCTTTGCTGAGATTGGATGTTTGGGAAACCAGTGAGCGTGCGTGGAAGAGGTCTCTCCTGGATAAGGTTTGACTCAGCCACGGTCTATCTGGACCTTATTGCGGTCATCTACAATAACAGCATCTTTTAGGGCCATCCACCTGGATGACCTCTAGAACACAACGGTCATCCGGCTCGTTATTATGGATTAGCCTCGACGTTTCTAGTCTCGCTCTCGAGAGCTTTTGCTCCATCTTGTAGGGATTCCGAGGATTTCTTAGGCCTCCGAGTGTCCCCAAGAGTTTACCTCTTTCTCCCCTTGGTCTCGTCCCTTTCTTTCAGGTCTTTCTCTCCCATTTATCATTGTATTTCCACCCACCCTCAATATTCCTCTTCCTGGCAGAGGAAGCTGGATAAGAGAAGAAACTCGTGAAAGGAAAACAAAAATCAAAGATGCCACGAAATTAGGGCAGAAGACCATCAAAGTCAAATCAGTTCTTCCATCTTGGAGAATATCCCTTCATGGAAAAGCCCCTGTCTCCATTTCTTTCTCCGCTGGGGGTCACCCACCCACGATACTGCATAACCCAGATACATTCAACTAAGACCTCCTCCAGCGCTACAGAATCCCCTGGATTGACGGTGGAAGATGTATGGAGTCAAGGATCAGGGCAGCTGGTGCTGGAAGGCTCCCTGGATCTGGCTCGAGTCGGAGGGAGACGTTTTGTTTGGTAGGTAGAAGTGATTGATGAGGATAACCAGTCGGATGGAAAAGAATGATGAGTGACTGGTGAGAATGACTGAGAATATAAGATTTCAATGAGAATGAGTGAATAGATTGCTAAAAATGAAGAAAAGTTACAGCGAATTATCGATTAAATCCAGTCAAACATGAATAAAGACGACGAGATTAATTGTCAAATAAAAAAAGAATTATTGTTAAAACAAAAAGGGGAAACAGAAAGCAAACCTAAATGATTGTCGAGGATAACCAGTCAAATAGAAAACTATAACTGATACACGAAAAAAGGAGGATTGGTCAGAATGCAAAAAAAAAAAAAAAAAAAAAAAAAGCCTTCCGGATAGAAAAGAAATAGTTATAGTGGATGAGAAAAGCCAAATGCTCTTAAGGTTAGGAGTGTCTTGATAAAATTGGCTGGTCAAATAAAATAAAATTTATGAGTAATAAAATAAAGCACTAATAATAATTTTATATAAAGAAAATGGTGCACTTTTATGTCGCTGAATAGTACAGCGACTGTCCTTTCCCGCTTTGAGTTTTGGAATTTTCTTTCTTCTGAACTTTACCAAAAAAATTATAATTGCAGAATTAATGCACTGGCACGGAGAGACAAGATAACCAAATAGAAATGAAAAAAACGATTGAAAAGTGTGATGAGTTTGATTTCAGTGCTGTTACCTATTAGTTGGATCTGCATATATGTATATATATATTATATATATATATATATATATATATATATATATATACACATCGAGCTACAAATGTCCTTTAGTATCTAATTCGCTCTACCTCGGAATTAATATATTTTTCACATATGTTTAACTGAAGGGGAATTTTTTAGTCGATAAGAGATTCGTCGGCTCATGGGTTGATTCTCCAAACAAACGAATACTTGAGAGCGACAGGTGTTTGTAGTGAGAGGCGGCATAAACTTATAGCCTCGTGCGGTGGCGGTGTGGTCTAAGGCTTCACTGTGCGTCCTGGATTTGTAGGTGTCGATGGTTCGCGCCCGTGAGCCGACAAATCTCCTATCGACTAAAAAATTCTCCTTCGGTTAAACATATAGGAAAATATATTAATTCCTCTTTAGAGCGAATTAGATATTAAAGGACATTTGTAGCTCGATGAATGTATATGAATCACGTATGTGATATGACTCATATATATATATATATATATCATGATATATATATATATATCATATATGATATATATATATATATATATAGACTATAACATATATATATTTTCTATATTTTTTTTTTTTTATATATATATATATTATATATATATATATGAGTATAAGTATTGTATTTATGTAATATATATATATATATATATATATATATATATATATATATGATATATATATATATATATATATTCTACATATATATATATATATATATATATATATATAGATTATATATTCAGTGTATTCCACATAGGAAAATGAAAAAAGGTATATCTCAGAAAATGCCCAACAGTTTCGTCCTCCAATGGACCTCTTCTTGGAGCGTTTATTAAGGAAAATTACTATATCTTCGTGCCTAAGAAGATTACCAGTACTATATATATATATATATATATATATATATATATATATATATATATATATGATATATATATATATATATATATATCATACATACTACATACATATACATACATACATGTTATAAGAGAGAGAGAGAGAGAGGTTGTCAGCATACAGTCTACTCGTTTTTTTTTTTAATTCCGCCGGAATACCAATCTCCCTGTACTGTGGTCAAGCACGTCTGCAAATAATTTATGAGAAAATTTGGCAAATTCCTTTCCCTCACGTCATAGGTAAGGCCAAGCGGCTTAATCAGTCAAAAATTTCGTAGCTTTTTTTGACTTCCATTCGGTCATACAATGCACAATGGAAGTTGATTAGATTAGTCATTGTTGCCAAATACAATTGCAGGCATTCTCTGCGCCACTTCTGAGTTGAGGTATTTCGCTTAGATTCTGTAAAAGCTCTTGAGTTCGAAACGATTTTCTAAAACTTGGCTCCATTTAGTTTGCCAAGACGACAATGTGAATGTTTTTCATGCAAGCAGTTTTTTTTATGGCTATTGAATTCGTACTAACAATTAGGTGAGTTTTCTGTGTTTTGTTCAATTTCAGTTTTCTTAAGTTGAACGGCGGAATCGTCTCTAATGCAGTTATTGCGATATTAGTTTACATAAATCAGACACACTGTTTTGAAGGATTTAGCCAAAAGTTTGAATATCCGGGTCTCGTTAAAACACTCAATAACGCTTTGAATATGCAGGACTCGTGATTACCAACGAGTTCTTACATTTTAGAAGATTATCATTATTAATTCTGTGATGAAACCTATTTACAAGGAACAAGCACACTATACTCTTTTTTTTCCATCTGTCCATCCGCTTCTGGTGTTTGCGCATGGCAACACTGCGTCCCGGGCTTTATATAATATCCTATTTCGAATATTAACGGTATAATTCGCATACAGTAAATTATTAAAACACTTTTCAGTTGCAAATGTACACCCATATATCCTTTTATTTACCTAAAATTTAGACATAGGCTAACTATTTAAAGCCTGGGATGCAGTGTTACCATGCGCGACCACCACAGGGGGATGGACAGATGGAAAAAAACAGATATAGGTCCAATGACTTGAAATTTAGTCTTTCAAGGAATGTCGGTTTCAACCTCCCACCGCAGACCCCACACAGCAGCAATAACTGATCATGGTACAAAGCCAGTGATTTTTCATCGCCCTGGAGGAGACGCGAGCCCGCGACGTCTGAGCGGCATTCCACGACACTAACCACTATATCAGCGGACCAGCAGGCCTTATGAAGATCCTTTCAAAGCAGGAATATAAAGGTCTGTTTATAGAAGCGCCATTATTAAAAAAGGCAGAATAAACAAGGCTACCGAAAATAGAGCTAGCTTTCTGTGGCCTCGGTATAATTCTGCATGAGCCGCGGCCCATGAAACTTTAAGCACGGCTAAGTGGTGGCCTGGCCTATATCGTTGCTAGACGCACGATTATGGCTAACCGTAACCTTAAATAAAATAAAAACTACTGACGCTAGAGGGCTGCAATTTGCTAAGTTTGATGATTGGAGGATGGATGAATAATATACCAATTTGTAGACCTTTAGCCTTAGTAGTTTTTAAGATCTGAATGCGCCAGAAAAAGTGCGGACAGACAGACATAACCGGCACAATAGTTTTCTTTTCGGAAAACTAAAAAATTGCATATTCCGCTGTTATGTAAGTATCGATGGTTTGTCTGATTTTTCGCTGTATTCCTCTGATCAGTTATGTAGCTCTTCAAGGAAGACGAAGGGATCGGAGAGAAGAACGTTTATTTAATTTAGATGCAAATCCAGGAAACTTTTGTTGCAGCCTCTATACCTGGAAAGGCTCTTGCTGCTTGCGAATTCTGGAAATCTCAAATTCTGTCTCTTGATTTGTGAAGCTTTTTAACGCAGCGATCTGGCTCTTCGTGTGAATCTCCTCTCTCTCTCTCTCTCTCTCTCTCTCTCTCTCTCTCTCTCTCTCTCTCTATTAAGATATTCAGGTCCACGGCGAACCTCAAATTGTTTTCCTCCAGCATGCTTGCGTCTCTCCTTCCAATCCGTTCAGAACTCCTGAAGTTAGTATAAGGCCTTAATGCTGCTTACGTTTTGATGACTGCATTTACATTTTACCGTCTGATATTGAGGGTTACGATAAGAATAAGGACTAATAGAATATTAGTATGTATGGAGGACGATCAACCCGGGACAGGGTGGATTAAACATCTAAGAAAGGCCTTGGGCTCTGTATTTATTTCCATCTCCCGTCTTGGGCCAAAATTCCTTTTTCGAACTCACGCAGTGAGGTAACAGTTTAGTTTCAGTTTCATGAAATATTCATCCCTTCTCTGTTAACGTAAGCAATAAGTTATGTACTTGATCGATGGTTGGCGTTGGGTCGGTACTAGAGGATGGAAATGTTTGGTGCCAATGATTTCCAATGATTTGATTTTACAAGTTCAGAATTACAGCTTAACGCTCCCTGGAACCAGTTCCTGTAAGGGATACAGATGTAAAAAAAATACATATTGGCACTCACGTATAATATATATATATATATATATATATATATATATATATATATATATATATATATATATATATGTGTGTGTGTGTGTGTGTGTGTGTGTGTGTATGTGTGTTTAGTTAGTTTAAGAGGAAAATAAGGATATAAAACTAACAAAAAGTAGTGTAATAAGAGAGATGCTACAAGAAGGCTTACAAATTACTTATTGCTAGGAAGGTGTTTTTGGTATCTGCCTGAAAAAACTTTTTAAAAAGACAAATCCTTTTACTCTAATAATAAACACAACGAAAAAGTGCCACATCATTAGTATTTAAATTACTGAAGTTGACGATAACCAGGCGATTCTATAATTTATTTCTTGTTGCAACTACGCAAAAGCAACGAACTGTTAACGTAAAAGTCGATGCCGACTGGGGTAGGAGACGAGACCTCATTTGCATAACGGAATATAAATATGTAGCTTTAGTTCTTCAGTTCTGAAGTTAACGACTCTGTAGGTTGTACTTAAAACAAACCAAAATTTTTAAGCTTTTACTCGAGACTAGTACTATTAGTCTCATAATTATTGTTCAAGATGTTCGAACAAGCGAGTCACTCGCCTTGTTTTCGTCTTTGTAATGGAAACGTCCGAAGTTGGAAACGAAAAGTCAGTCAGGATAACTGATGACTTTTGAAGATTGTATTTTTTATTTTGTTCAAGGACGAATGCGCTGGAAAAAGACTACAAGTAAATTCCCACTTTTAGTGAAGGAGGAGGTGAACTGAGTGGTGGTAGAAGGTTTTTTATTTTATTTTTTCCAAACGGAACCAGACGGGTAGTGAAGGAAAGTTAAAATGTGAGAACGAGTTTCTTGCTCTGTTTTTGTTTGTACAAGATTTTTTTGTCGTCAGGGGAACAGGAGAGTTACAGAGAATGAAAATAGAGGGTGGAGGGAGATATGACGCTTCTCTGAATCGTATTCTTTTATCGGGTGGTGTGCAAACCAAATATTTTTGATCAGGAGGGAACAACAGAGATGGCATGTCGGATATGACAAAGATTTTTCCTATCTCAGGAATTTGACAAAAGTTTAGTTTTCTGAACATGAAGGTTATCAGTTGTGACGTTTCTCGGCAGACCCAATCGAAACCTTTGTGTAGTTGTGTATTGGCCTTCTCGAGCCTCCTCCATAGGCGGAAACCTTTGTGTAAGTTGTGTATTTGTGTAAGTTGTGTATTTGCATTCTCTAACCTCCTCCATAGGCGGAAACCTTTGTGTAAGTTGTGTATTGGCCTTCTCAAGCCTCCTCCATAGGTGGATAAAGCTTTTCCCTTTCCCTGAATCTTAGATCGTAAATCTCGTCTGATCCTATCATGCTATCATCCCCTCCTACGTATTATTTCCCATTCTGTGCTATGCTACAGGACTGAATTATCCGCCGGTCGGAATTTGCATACAAATCGCTTTAACACTACTGATTAAGGGGCTGTATATTAGCGCAGAAGTAAAAGATAGAAAATAGAATAGACGACAAAAGATTCGAGCAGACATTCTCGCTATTTTTTTTCGTAACGATTAAGGCTGCTTACTAATTTCGAAAAGTTATTGACGCTTCCATGCCGTGCAGATCTAAGTCTGGCCATGCGAATTTCCGCCTCTATGAGTATTTGGCGTATTATGAGCCTTTAATAAGGTTTCAGGTTGGTTTCAGTCCTCAACATTTCACTCATCCACCTTCATTTTTTTTCGTCTTCTATATTCACATTTTTTTTTTTTATCAATCCTATGTGTACCCCTCATGTAAAACCTCCTCAGCTCATTTCTGGAAATTTGGATCAGGAGCGTGTGCAAATTGCCGCACAGTATAACAAAAATGAAGAATTCAAAGAAGTTGCTCAAAGATCGTCGCTAGGGTATAGCAGTTAGTGTCGTGGCGTGCCACCTCAGATGTCGCGGGTTCCCGTCTTCCCCCAGTGCGATGGCATCACTAGCTCTGTATCGTGATCAGTTACTGCTGCAGTGTGGGGTCTGTGGTGGGAGGTTGAAACCAATATTTTTTGGAAGCTTGGATTTCAAGTCAATGGCGCCAATGTACTTGTTCCATGCGAATAGGTTTCATCTATTGAAATAATAATAATAATAATAATAATAATAATAATGAATGGAAATATAGTCATATGGACGGCATACAAAAATGCTCATTATATTTTGACTGTTTATGAGTTAACCGGATGACAGCTCCTGAATCCACTTGCTACTTGTCAAAAGTTGTTTGCTTAATTATTAATTTTGTTTACGTGTGAAGTTGATGTCAGACATGAAATCCGCCAAGCAGCCACATTCTACACTTACTTTCAGAGATCTGTTGTGAAACTCTGGAATTTTCTCCCTGCCTCAACTTTTCCTAGATCATATGATTTTTCCCCATTCAAGGAATACGGCAAGCAATACTGAGATCCAGTTCTTTCCACCCCATCTGTTTCTTTTCCTAAGCAACAACGAGAGGGCGCCCAGTTATCCATCCCGTCCTCATTCGTTCGATAGGAAAAATTGGAAGGTCACAGCGTTGAAGGGAATTATGTTAATGATGTTCGTTATAACGAAAGCCCTATACTCGGTTTTTTTTCCATCTGTCCAGCCGCCTGTGGTGTTTGTGTATGGTAACACTGCGTCCCGGGCTTTAGATAGTCACATTCAGCTTACATTCAACAATAATAACAATATCCTATTTCGAATATTAACGGGGTAATTCGCATACAGTAAATTATTAAAACGCTTTTCAGTTGCAAATGTACACCCAGATATCCTTTCATTTACCTAAAATTTACACATAGCGTAAGTGTTACCATCTGGAAACACCACAGGCGGATGGACAGATGAAAAAAAACTGAGTATAGGAAGGATGAAAGACTCTGTCGTGAGGATATTCAACACACTTTACCTGCATGTTTATGAATATCCAAATTTAGGACTCTGCAAACATGCACAGAAGTGGTGGAAGCGCCTCGGTGGCGTGTTCGGTATGGTGCTGGCGTACCACCTCGGTGGCCGTGAGTTCGATTCTCGGGCATTCCATTGAGATGTGTATTTCTGGTGATAGAAGTTCACTCTCGACGTAGTTCGGAAGTCACGTAAAACTGTTGGTCCCGTTGCTGAATAACTGCTGGTTCTATGTAACTTAAAAACACCATACAAACCAAAACCCTACGAAGGATGAGAATCTTTTCTGTGAGGATATTCAACACACTTTACCTGCATGTTTATAAATATCCAAATTTAGGGCTCTGTAAACATGCACAGAAGTGGTGGAAGTTTTCGTATCTAGACAAACACTGCCGTAGTAACATTCCTACGGAAATTCTGCTTCTTGTGAAGATATTCAGGCTTGATCTGGTTTACGATTGATGAGGTCAGTCAGTCTACCACATACGATATGACTGAAGTAGTTGGGAAGAACAACAGTCACTGGTGAGATATTTTGTATAATTGTTTTGTCATTCTTCGTAACAGAGTGTTTTGTAAATTTGTGACAAAACATCTCAATAAAAAAAAAGACGGTGGTGTCGTAATACGGCAAAGAAGAAACTCAAAGGAGACTCCATCTCATTCCATGTCATTTCCAGTCTTCCAGCCTGACGGACTAATCCGACAGAAAATGCTTCCAGCACCTTCTTCACTCGCGAACCCTCCGAGTTCCTGATGAAAGCAGCTGCCCGTTTTTCAAACGAATTCTAAAACTTGGTTTCCTGCAGCTACTTTGACTGCGATCTTCCTGCTCCCTGGGAGGTCATTACATAATGACGTCAATGCGAAACGGACCTAAAGGATTATCATCTTATGCCTTTTTGGAATTGAAATTGAAATCCCGCTAATTTCCCAAACTTCGTGGCAAAAATAATTCTCGAGTATTTTCCACATCAAGTAAAGGAATGTGCGTCGAAGTGAATATCTTTTTTCAAGTTTATTTCTCTCCCTCGTTGGCGGATTTATGAATATTTTAAGCCAGACTCCATTACGATGAGAGTCTCACAAACTCCTAGAGTAGCGCCTCCGATAAATAACTAAATTGATGGGGAATTTATATCTCCAAACGAAATGATTTGGTTGAAGTAAATAAATGATCTTAACCACTTTTTTCACTTTATGCTTCCAAACAGATTTTAAAATTTCATAGGAAATGCCTGGCAATATATCAAAATGAACTGGCTTTTCTTTAACCCCGTTTTTACATTTCGAAAATAAAAACTCGGGTAATGACGATATGATGGAAAAACGATCGACGAGAGAGAGAGAGAGAGAGAGAGAGAGAGAGAGAGAGAGAATATTGGAAGTAGATAATTAGGGAGAGACGTGTGGACGGAGGGGGTTGAGGCAGTGGGGGGGGGGGGGGAAGAAGATTCAAGTGTCAAGAAGCTCGTTAGAGAGTAATTAGGGCAAACTTTTCCGCGTACGGGTAAAGGGTGCGAGTCTTCAACTTCTGAGAGAAATTAGGGAAAGGGTTCGTTTCTGGAAATAACGTTTTTGAAGAATGAAACAGTTAAATTAAGTAAGTTGCTGTTAGAAGGTTGCGGTTTTGTCACCAAGGATTTAGCGGACAAGGGTAAGGCAGCCTTCCAGAGGGATTTATCATTGCTGGGCAAAAAGAGGTGTGTATTAAAAAATGGCCCCAGGGAAAGCAACAACATAATATAGAAAATTCCATGTATGGACTGCCCCTCCTTTTATCTCGGACAATCGAGCAAGGGCTTAGAAGTAAGATTGAAACAACATAAATATTCTGTCAAAACTGGGCAAATATGTAATGCATTATTCATTCATTTAAGTGAAAACAACCACCGGATAAATTGGATTGGTAGTTCAGTAATTACAAGATCAAAAGATGTCTTATCACGAAATCTTTTAGAATCTGCCATAATACAACTTACTTCCCATTGTAATTTTAATATTAGTCGTGGCCTGTTTCATTTAGACCCTTGTATTTGTAACATGTTTAAGAATGACCTCAAAGATATAATTATAGACTTAAATACAAATTAGTTGCCTTGGAGATATCTTCGTTGTATATGTATGTTTAATATGTTTTGTGAATAAGTTTTTGTTTACCAAAGATCCGAATGTAGTCAGCTCTATAATCCTTTAATTGTCTTGTCCCTGTGTGTGAGCAGTTGGACTTAATCCTTTTGTTCTTAAATTGTACCCATGTTCATGCTTGTTTGGAAAGGTTACTCATTCTCCAGGTGTGTCGGATTCTAGGTACTAATCTCCAATAACCCCTATCTGTCACTTATACGACCTTTCCTGTACCCTCAATTTCTCACGTAAGTCAGTTCATCTGCTAAGTATAGGACGTCGAGTCGAAAGATCTTGCAGAAACTCCGTTGTTTATCTTTCCTTCGTGGCTTATACCTTATATATATATATGATATATATATATATATATATATATATATATATGTAAGTATTTATACATTGTCTAATTAGTATTATATGAACTAATTTGGTTTAATTTTTTATATATTCATAATCTCTTAACACGTTTGATATACCAAATTTTTGGTATTTCTTTTATGGACCAGATGGCGTTCCACGAATGAAAACCTCCAACTATAATCGAAGTAATTGCTTGTCGAGGATCGACCTGTTGGACTACCATTGCGTTATTAATAGCTCGCTCTTGATATTCAGATCAGAACAGGAGGTGGCAAAAAGCCTGATAATTTAGTTCGAGGAATTTAATTGTATGGAAGTAGGCTACACCCTCATGCCCCCATCCTGGAAGGGAGGAGGAGGTCTCAAAGTTGCGTGCCACGAGAGTTTTATATTAAGTTGAATGCAGGACCGCCAGGTAAAGGTAGTGGGGTCAGTGGCGGATTAAAGCGTGAGGGAGGGGGGGGGGGGGGTTGGCGTGCTGACACGTGGATTCATTAATAGAACATTATTTTCTTTCAATAAATCATTATTAGTAGCAAAAAAAAAAAAAAAAAAATTGCTGGCGTTAATGGTTATTTCAACAACAATTGTACAACAACAAAAACAATAACAACTACCATTTCCTGTGTTTTATATGTGTGCATATATATATATATATATATATATATATATATATATCTAATAAAAGGAGCCATAAAAACACCAAAATAGAGAAAAAGTACTATATTTCAGAGACTGCTGTCTCCCTCTTCAGGTAGATGAATGAGAAAAGTTCACAGAAAAGGTGGTATTTATACCAAGAGGTCCATCCACAAACAAGCCATTTTAAGTCACCCCCGCTGATAATCTTCCTTTAATCTTCTTAAGGGTTGGTTGAATGAAGACGTTGTCGATCGTGTCCGAAATCCATCCTCCTTTTGAGATGTTCATTACCTGCCTCTCTTTTATTAAGGCCGATTCCATCATTTGACTCTTGTACCGGCCGGCAGTTGCTGCTATAAATTACACGTGACAAATTCCAGTTTATTCTATGTTATGTTCATTTATATGGTTGAAAATAGGCCAGAGTTCTGTTGTCCATACCTAACTGACCGTTTGTGTTGTATTAATCTCTGGGGAAGGGATTTACCTGTAAATCCGATGTAAGATTGGTCACAGTCCTGGCATGGGATTTCGTATACCCCAGAGTCCTTTGGAGATGTCTTTTTTTTGGACGTTAATCAGGGATTTGGCTAAGGTGTTTGGGTAAGTAAATACAAAAGGGTTCGATTTTCCGAGGGGGTTGGTTATTCTCTTAATCGTGTCCAGGTGGGGAATTATTATTTTATTGTTGGGTGTATCTCTGGTATTGTCTTTAGAGGGTCGGTAGAAAATTACGTTAGCTTTGTTGTGAATTGCTTTCTCAATTATATGGTCAGGATATTTTAAAGACGAAAGTTGCTTGCGAATTAGTTCAAATTCTTTCTCTCCAGGAATTCTTATGGGAACAAATTCGTAAGGCTCTTAAGAACAAGTTACTAGCTACACCTATTTTGATAGAAATGTCATGATAGCTAAAGTAGTGAATGTATGAAAGTGAGAACGTGGTTTCTGTATATGGTAAATTTGTATTCTGTCGTATCTCTGATTATTAAAACATCAAGAAAAGGAATTTTGTTGTCTGTTTCCCATTCAACTTTAAATTTGATGCTGGGCACTAATGTGTTTAATTTCGAGAGGAATTCATTGAAATTGCCCCACCTATTATCCCAAAATGTTAGGATATCATCCACGTATCTCATCCACAGCATGTTTTTGGGTTTTTATTGCATTTATTACTGTAGTTTCAAAGTATTCCATGTACAGATTGGCTAGAACAGGACTTAAAGGACTACCCATACTACACCCGAATTTTTTGCTTGTAGAATGATTCCCCGAATGAAATACGTTATTAGATGCACATAATTCAACTAGCTTTATTATTTGTCAAGCGCCAATGGGAAATGATCTGAATAGGGGGATAATTTTACCCTTAAAAACTGAAGAACGTCCTGTACTGGTACTTTAGTGAACAAGGAATCTACATCAAGGCTTAAAAGTTTTATGTTGTGAAGTGGTATATGTGCTTCTCTGATTTGTGACAAAAAATCTTCCGAATGTTTAATGTGACTGGAGAAAAAGTGCCTGAAAAAAAAAAGGGGAAAGGAGGCCAGCTAACCATTTAGAAATTTTGTAATTGAAAGCACCGGCACATGAAACGATGGGTCTGAATGGAAGATTGTCTTTGTGAGTTTTGGGAAGGCCATAAAAATAGGGTAATTTAGGATTAATTACTTTAAATTTCTCTAATAGTTCAATACTCTTTTTGTCTTTGCCAATTAATCTTACTTTCCGAAAAAATTCTGTGGAACGTTTTGGAGGGGATTTTTCGTCAGTTTTTTCGTATGTGTTTGTGTCGCTAAGGAGCTGGTTGATTTTGTCAAGGTAGAAGTCTTTGTCCATTATTACGATTTTGCCGTCTTTGTCGGATCTACTTATTATAACATCTAACTTTTTTAGCGAGTGGATGGCTATCATGAATCTGCGGGGAACAGGATATTTCTTATGTAAGTCAGTTAAAGCATTTAACTGACTTACATAATAACGTGCATCTAATAACGTATTTTCATTCGGGAATCATTCTACAAGCAAAAATTCGGGTGTAGTATGGGTAGTCCTTTAAGTCCTGTTCTAGCCAATCTGTACATGGAATACTTTGAAACTACAGTAATAAATGCAATAAAACCCAAAAAACATGCTGTGGATGAGATACGTGGATGATATCCTAACATTTTGGGATAATAGGTGGGGCAATTTCAATGAATTCCTCTCGAAATTAAACACATTAGTGCCCAGCATCAATTTAAAGTTGAATGGGAAACAGACAACAAAATTCCTTTTCTTGATGTTTTAATAATCAGAGATACGACAGAATACAAATTTACCATATACAGAAAACCAACGTTCTCACTTTCATACATTCACTACTTTAGCTATCATGACATTTCTATCAAAATAGGTGTAGCTAGTAACTTGTTCTTAAGAGCCTTACGAATTTGTTCCCCAGAATTCCTGGAGAAAGAATTTGAACTAATTCGCAAGCAACTTTCGTCTTTAAAATATCCTGACCATATAATTGAGAAAGCATTCACAAAGCTAACGTAATTTTCTACCGACCCTCTAAAGACAAGACCAGAGATACACCCAACAATAAAATAATAATTCCCCACCTGGACACGATTAAGAGAATAACCAACCCCCTCGGAAAATCGAACCCTTTTGTATTTACTTTACCCAAACACCTTAGCCAAATCCCTGATTAACGTCCAACAAAAGACATCTCCAAAGGACTCTGGGGTATACGAAATCCCATGCCAGGACTGTGGACCAATCTTACATCGGATTTACAGGTAAATCCCTTCCCCAGAGATTAATACAACACAAACGGTCAGTTAGGTATGGACAACAGAACTCGGCTATTTTCAACCATATAAATGAACATAACCATAGAATAAACTGGAATTTGTCACGTGTAATTTTATAGCAGCAACTGCCGGTACAAGAGTCAAATGATGGAATCGGCCTTAATAAAAGAGAGGCATGGTAATGAACATCTCAAAGGAGGATGGATTTCGGACACGATCGACAACGTCTTCATTCAACCAACCCTTAAGAAGATTAGAGGAAGATTATCAGCGGGGGTGACTTAAAATGGCTTGTTTGTGGATGGACCTCTTGGTATAAATACCCACCTTTCTGTGAACTTTTCTCATCATCTACCTGAAGAGGAGACAGCAGTCTCTGAAATATAGTACTTTTTCTCTATTTTGGTGTTTTTATGGGCTCCTTTTATTAGATGGAACTCTGTTGTTACAGAACATTTATACCAGATCATTTTCAGCCCATTATGGAATTCAACCGCCTTTCCAGGATTCTCACTCACTTCCAGAAGTCAAGCCAATTTTTCGCAAGTTTGAAAAAGAACTGATCAGACTACACCGGCTGAAAAACCCCAAAAACCACTTTTTAGAAGAATGCCTCAAAGAACAAGTACTACCAAAAATGTACGGATTCGGGAGATGGACTCTGCAATCGGACCCCTTCCCTCTCTCACACAAGATTTTCCTGGAGGAAAGAATCACCGATACGAAAAACGACATCTTCGTACTACGCAGGAGTGATATATGGAACCCAGTCTAATCTTCGCTCCTCACTACGGACCACATATACAGGTATCTGATTTATTCTGTTCCGACATTGCTACCTATAATAGCGTGACTCATTCCAACAGACTTCTACGCAAGTTAAATAACCTAATAGACAATAGTGCATGGAATAATCTTGAGCAACAAGACAAAGTTTTAAACTTATCCAACACCCCCTTACTGTAAATCAACATTTAGTTTTAAATTTAGGCTTATCCTTTGCCCTTATGCCAGACCGCAAAAACAACCTAGACTTCATAGTGGCTTTTGATAAATTCATATCTGACAAAAACTACAACCGTGAAGAGATATGTTTAAAAGGAGTGTTACTAAATGCTTACCTGACTTACATAAGAAATATCCTGTTTCCCCCGCAGATTCATGATAGCCATCCACTCGCTAAAAAAGTTAGATGTTTATAATAAGTAGATCCGACAAAGACGGCAAAATCGTAATAATGGACAAAGACTTCTACCTTGACAAAATCAACCAGCTCCTTAGCGACACAAACACTACGAAAAACTGACGAAAAATCCCCTCCAAAACGTTCCCACAGAATTTTTTCGGAAAGTAAGATTAATTGGCAAAGACAAAAAAAGAGTATTGAACTATTAGAGAAATTTAAAGTAATTAATCCTAAATTACCCTATTTTTATGGCCTTCCCAAAACTCACAAAGACAATCTTCCATTCAGACCCATCGTTTCATGTGCCGGTGCTTTCAATTACAAAATTTCTAAATGGTTAGCTGGCCTCCTTTCCCCTTTTTTAGCACTTTTTCTCCCATCACATTAACATTCGGAAGATTTTGTCCACAAATTTCAGAGAAGCACATATACCACTTCACAACATAAAACTTTTAAGCCTTGATGTAGATTCCTTGTTCACTAAAGTACCAGTACAGGACGTTCTTCAGTTTTTAAGGGTAAAATTATCCCCCTATTCAGATCATTCCATTGGCGCTTGACAAAATAATAAAGCTAGTTGAATTATGTGCATCTAATAACGTATTTTCATTCGGGGAATCATTCTACAAGCAAAAATTCGGGTGTAGTATGGGTAGTCCTTTAAGTCCTGTTCTAGCCAATCTGTACATGGAATACTTTGAAACTACAGTATAAGAAATGCAATAAAACCCAAAAACATGCTGTGGATGAGATACGTGGATGATATCCTAACATTTTGGGATAATAGGTGGGGCAATTTCAATGAATTCCTCTCGAAATTAAACACATTAGTGCCCAGCATCAAATTTAAAGTTGAATGGGAAACAGACAACAAATTCCTTTTCTTGATGTTTAATAATCAGAGATACGCAGAATACAAACTTTACCATATACAGAAAACCAACGTTCTCACTTTCATACATTCACTACTTTAGCTATCATGACATTTCTATCAAATAGGTGTAGCTAGTAACTTGTTCTTAAGAGCCTTACGAATTTGTTCCCCAGAATTCCTGGAGAAAGAATTTGAACTAATTCGCAAGCAACTTTCGTCTTTAAAATATCCTGACCATATAATTGAGAAAGCAATTCACAAAGCTAACGTAATTTTCTACCGACCCTCTAAAGACAAGACCAGAGATACACCCAACAATAAAATAATAATTACCCACTGGACACGATTAAGAGAATACCAACCACCCCCTCGGAAAATCGAACCCTTTTGTATTTACTTACCCAAACACCTTAGCCAAATCCCTGATTAACGTCCAACAAAAGACATCTCCAAAGGACTCTGGGGTATACGAAATCCCATGCCAGGACTGTGACCATCTTACATCGGATTTACAGGTAAATCCCTTCCCCAGAGATTAATACACACAAACGGTCAGTTAGGTATGGACAACAGAACCTCGGCTATTTCAACCATATAAATGAACATAACCATAATAAACTGGAATTTGTCCGAGTAATTTATAGCAGCAACTGCCGTACAAGAGTCAAATGATGGAATCGGCCTTAATAAAAGAGAGGCAGGTAATGAACATCTCAAAAGGAGGATGGATTTCGGACACGATCGACAACGTCTTCATTCAACCAACCCTTAAGAAGATTAGAGGAAGATTATCAGCGGGGTGACTTAAAATGGCTTGTTTTGTGGATGGACCTCTTGGTATAAATACCACCTTTTTTTTTACTGTGAACTTTTCTCATTCATCTACCTGAAGAGGGAGACAGCAGTCTCTGAAAATATAGTACTTTTTCTATATTTTTGGTGTTTTTATGGGCTCCTTTATTAGATGGAACTCTGTTGTTACAGAACATTTATACCAGTCATATATATATATATATAATATATATAATTATATATATATATATATATATAAATCATCCCAAGTGCCCTCCATGAAAGATTTCTAGATGCGCCACTGGGTGGGGGTATCAGTCCGGTATGTATCCACCTACGCGTCACATCCGAGGTGCTATAATTATAGTACTAAACATGGTGGAAGCTCAATGGGACTCCGTGTTTAGTACTAGCGACTCGCGGATCAATGACATAGTTTTGTTATTATAGAGATATTATTGATATATAGACATGGGTGTATGTAATACTTTGATTCCTACATTGAGCTCCCGCCATGTTTAGTACCATAATTATAGCACATTGGAGGCGACGCGTAGGTGGATACATATCAGGTTCATCAATACCCGGCGGTGGTAAGACTATACTCTGTTTTTTTCCATCTCTCCTCCCGCCTGTGGTGTTTGCGTATGGTAAACACGCGTCCCGGGCTTTAGATAGTTACGCTATGTGTAAGTTTTAAGGTAAATAAAGGATATCTGGGTGTACATTTGCAATTGAAAAGTGTTTTAATAATTTACTGTATTCGAATTACACCGTTAATATTCAAAATAGGACATTATTATAATTGCTGAATGTAAGCTGAATGTAACTATCTACAGCCCGGGACGCAGTGTTACCATACGCAAACACCACAGGCGGGAGGACAGATGGAAAAAAACAAGAGTATAGTTATGCTGTATGGGCTAGAAGACACTACCGAAGAAAACAAATTAAAACAATTCGACGTGGCAGAAATGAGGATGCTCTGAGTAAGAGGATAAGAAATGAATGCATTTGGGAATCCGTAAAATGACTGACTTGTTAAAGAAAGCCCAAGAGTCAAGACTGAGATGGTGTGGGAGAAGGATGAGACTAGGAGATGATGAGCGAGATGCTGCATGACAGATTAGGGAAATGAAAGTTGCTAGGGACACGAAGGATAGGAAGACCTATAGGGTCCTATGAGGTCTTACTAACAAAATACCTACTTTAGTGCAGCATTTGCTGAAACTTACATTAGATGTTGCTCAAAAATCAGATGAGAGTCAAAAGTTACACCTAAAATAGGTAAAGCTTCCGACTCATTCAGCAACGTCCCATCGCCTGAAGGGGTGGATGGGGTTGGGAAAGATATTTCCATCCACCCCTTCAGGTGATGGGGCTTTGCTGAATGAGTCGGGAGCTGTTGTCAACTGTTTAAGGTGTAACTTTTGACTCACATATTACTTGAACAGCATCTAATGTAAGTTTCAGCAAATGCCGCACGAAAGTAGCTATTGTTAGTAGAGCCTCAAACATATATATATATAATATATTATTATTATGTAATCTATACGATATATATATTATATAATTATATATCAATAGAGGGATCCACAGTAATATCCTTGTTTATCTAGATATAATATGTTTTATACAAAGCTTAAAGCTTTCGTCCATCATCCTGTGGACTTGATTCACTAAGCAAATGAGACATGTAATGGTGAAGAATTCCAAATAAACATAAACAAACAGACAAAGAACATTAACAAGGTTAAAAAATTCGAACAAGTCATTGTCGTTTGCCTTTCCATAATTCGCTGTGATCTACGAGGCGGACAAAGCGCCCCCGGTCTTCTTCCTGAATGACATCTTGACGGTCGTTAACCAAAAAGGTAGTTTGTAGATTAGGCTCTTGAACGGGCGAAGGATGGTTATTTACATTATCAGATAATGTGTGTGTGTGTGTGATAAAATCAATGCAACCTGTTTTACGTCATCTGTGCTACCTCTGCTAGAATGCTGTTTTCCGGTGGGGATATCTGCTTCTGCCAGAGATTAGATTTATCATTTTTAGATAGAATGGTTCGTGGTGGTAGGTTTCGGTTTCCTAACAGCAGCAGTTAGGATCATCGACGGATGGTGTCTTGCTTGTCACTTTTTCATAAGTTGTATCTTAACAGAGATCTTTCACATTTACAGTTGATCCCAGATCCCTATTATCTACTGGAGCAACCAGATTCGCTGAACAGCAGCACCAATATGCTGTAAATGTTCTTCGCTGTTGGACTTCTTACTTCTAGAGGTGCTTTATTCCTCACACCTTTGGACTGTGGAACGGAACAGCCTCCCAGGGGATGTCGTGAGATTAAAACTTCAAGTGAAGATGCAGTGCATTACTACCCTAGCACTATTCGCCCATAAATTCAAGCGGAGATACAGTGCATTACTACCATAGTACTATTTGCCTTGCATTTTAATACATTTTTGTCTATTTTTATTAATATTAATTTATTTTTTCTCTTTCACTGAGTCAAGTCTCTATTTTCTGCATTTCCCTTCACTTCCTCGTACTTCTTCCTAATGAACAGCATGTTCTTTGGAAGCTTGAAGTCTAAGTCAGTGCCCCTGTGGGCTTGTTCCATATGAATAGGTTTCATCTTCTGAATAACAATAATATAATAACAATAACAAACGAAAGGACGCAATATAGAGGAACACCTGGTAAATGGTCATTAAGATTAGTGACCCATTTTGAGGATCAAGCAGAGAAGGAGAAGAAATTTTCTATACTAACAGCTTGATTATGGTTTGAGGAATTGATTTTTTCTGGGAGGTTCAGATTATTGTTAACAGTTTGCCATGGCGTTACAGGTATGCTAGGTGTCATTTGATTATAATTTCTTTCACAGCCCGCTTTGCAATAATCTTGTGTGTGGTGTTTATTTTATTCTTTTGGAATTTTATTCTATTACTGTGAATACTTTGGTTTTCTTTTAAATGTTATTTTGTGGATAGCCGTCATTTTCAACAATGTCCAGTAAAGCATTACAAGTGAAGGTCTCTACAGCCGCTATAGCCAACAGATCAGGTTCCGTGCCATCTTTGATTTCGGCAACTCACACTCCAGTTTACTTCATTTATGCCAAAACAAGGGAGTGGGCAGACGTGACGTCTCTCTTCAGTGACGGAGATGTACAGCGGTTTACTTTGTAAAATAAATTAAACGATTGATCTGTGAGGAGACTGCCTTCTGAACTGACAGAAAGTTGATCATGGAAACTGGTTCAGTTACCGGCTTTTTGAAATTGTTGATTCTTTCGCACCCAGTCAAATTTGCTCACTAATCCCACGGTCTAGGTATACCTAGACCGTGGCTGATCCTACAAACAGGTCCGGCACTAATACCGTCTGTGCGGGTAAAAGCTCTTACAAGGACCTCTTGATTTCTCGATTTTCTCTCAGATGAGAAGACACCAAATAGGAAGGATTCGAATCAACGCATTCTTACTATAGCTGGTTCACTTAAGGTAGATTCTTGGATGAGCCCTATGCTTACGAGACGTTTGTTTGGCAGCCGCTGATTGGCTGGTACCGGGGGTGGGGGGCGGTAGGCAGCTCCCAGCCAATAGCAGCCGCCAAACAAACGTCTCGTAGGGATAAATTCACCTTAGAATCTACCTTAAGTGAGCCAGCTATAGTAAGACTAAAGTTAGCTGTCTGTCTTCTATGCATATCTGGTAAAAGTGACACACAAACACACACACACACACACACACACACACACACACACATACACACACACATATATATATATATATATATTATATATATATATATATATTATTATTATTAAGTTTATTGACCCCCTCGTCTTCACAGTATAATTCATTTTTATTCAGTTCTAGAAGAGCAGCCATTTTTCTCCTAATCAGCTGACTTTAGGAGGGAAAACTCAGGCCAGATAGGCATGTCCAGTGCCAGCCTTTAGTAGCAGGGGGGAATAATGACTCCTGTAAGCCTTAGGGACGTATCCCAAAAGGAAGTGTGTAGCTAGCTAGGTACTTCTTAAGCTTACTCTTAAAGATCTTTTATCCTGTGAACCTCTTACTGGCGATATGATCTGGATGGCCTGCTAACACGGGGGGAGAAGCTGCCCCCAACACCCAAGATTCGCACCTGAATTCGTTCTCAGTCCACTCCAGTCCGTGACCTAGGACATATGTCCAAGCCAGCCTGCATATAGGCCTACGAGAGGGCTACCTGGCGCCCCGACCTCGGACAAAGCCGACGCCATATTCTACAAAGGTCCACTTACATAAGGCATCCAGATATGTCTTGAGATACAGTCATATTGCCTGTTCTTTTCCTCCGAGTCAAGTAAACTCTTCCACATTTTCCAAGTCGAACTCCTAATTCTCAAATGAACATCCTTTTGTTCCTTTCCCTGCCTCGTGGCCTCATGCCACCTTTTGTGATAGTCCCAGACAAACAAAGTCTTCATTGAATATTTCATTTAAACACTAGAGTTCCTCCCCAGTGTGTGTTAATTAAAAGTGACTGCCCTTTGTAGCTGAAATACAGGGCAAGAAGTTCCTATTTTATTTTGTGTCTAATCTGGGAACTTTTCCAGATCTTTGCTGAGTCACGTGTCATGTCTCCTCGCTCGCAAGTGCTTCCTTAACCCAAGATACCTATGATTAATTTTGGAAACCAGCATGGAAGTAAATATGATTTTGGCCAGCTCTCCCCCATTGTGAGAGATAGGATTGGTCCACGTGCGGCCAAGTGCTTTGCCTTATCCCAGGCTATTCAACGGCCTCTTGTAAATAAATGTAATGTAAAGTAAACAGCTGGTTTTTAATGGCGACCTTCTAGAGTAAAAATAACCAAATCGGTCCTTTTATTAGTTATCTAAGGTAAGTCAGAAACCCTCTATTTCCATTTATTCCCTCTAATATTTTTCCTTTACGTATTTGGGACCTCAAGGCCGAACCCAAAACGTAAGAATATATAGCTCTGGTTATACAGATATATACGTATGTATTTAGTTGTGTGAGTATGTATTATTTCTATTCTTGTGATTAATAAGTATCCTAAAAAAAAGCTGATTGTTTGGAAATAGAACCAAACTGTCATGGTGCTCCTTTATCGAGATTTCATTACATTCATTTGAACAAACGGTCCTCAACACTCATGTCTGTCTGTCACGCAATATTATTACCCGTAGCTAGCAAATTTGATTCGTATTGTAAATCATTGTGATTGAAAGGTCAAAAGTAATCCACTGACGAATTACAGCGATGTGGTAAACAACGAGACTCTTAGTGCTGTACTGAATATGATGTTATTTGATGTTATGGGCGGCCTATTGGTCACCGTTTGTTTCAAATTGATTATTTTTATCATAATACCATCATTATTGCTCTTGTTTATTATTCTCCGTAGGGGGGTGGGATAGTGCTGGCTGATGCGGTGCACTGTAGCCATTAATTAAGGTTCTTTGCAGTGTCCATTCGGCCCCTAGTTGCAACCCCTTTTCATTCCTTTAGTTGTACCTCTATTCATATTATTTGTTCTATCTTACTTTCCACCCCCTCTCAGCAATCGTTCTATAGTGCAGCTGGGAGGTTTTCCTCCTCTTAACCTTTCAAACCATATTGCTGTCAATTTCCGTTTCAGCGCTGAATGACCCTCATAGGTCCCAGCGCTTGGCCTTGGGGGTAAATTCTATTCTATTGTATTCTCTTCTCTTCTATTATTATTATCATCTGTTCTAAGAAGTCTACAATAATAAAAAAT
This sequence comes from Macrobrachium nipponense, assembly GCF_015104395.2. NCBI lineage: Eukaryota > Metazoa > Arthropoda > Malacostraca > Decapoda > Palaemonidae > Macrobrachium > Macrobrachium nipponense. Next base: position 67,639,204 of record NC_087218.1, on the reverse strand, counting down.
GTTGCTAGTTCTTGGACCTCTTAGAACATTATATTTACTCTTGCGATAGAGAGTTTTTCTCAATTATTATCATCATTATTATTATATGATTATTATAGAGATGATGAGCCCTTTTTATATTTGAAGTTACAGAACACAATATGAAATATAGAAAATTGAGAAATACTGAAGTACATGGTGAAATGTTGTAGAGGGGTTATTCTAGGTCTGTTTTGGATTTCCAACATTGCAGTTAGAAAGATTTAGTGTCATGAGAATATCATATTGTCAACGTTCAAGTGACGGACATATTCCACGTCAGTCAGTGAAAAGATCCCGCAGCTAACTTTGCTTTCTGATCCAGATGTATCTTGGAGCCCATTGTGTGACCGATCGAGTCTTTTATTCAGAGTAAAGTAATACAAATCTTCTTTAACACTTACGGAATCCATCGGTCTTGAGAGACTAGGAAGTCTCCTAAAAATTAGGATTTGGTAGTTTTAATGGAAAGTTTGTATTTTTATTTATTTTTTTTATTAGGTGCACGACCCTGCAGCGGGTAGCATGTGTGAAGAGTGAGAATAGAGGTATAAACATTATGTTAGCTCCAGAGAGCAAAGGCCGAAGTAGCACTTTCAGATTCTAATTGTGGAATCAACAATTTATAATAATTACATTGTGGTTTTGAAAAATTCTTATTATTTTATTTCTTCACAAGTCATTCATATATTTTTGTCTAAGATATTAGTATAATTTGCTTAAATGTACGAGCGCTGAATAAACGATACATGACGTACTCAGCAATTGGCTGGTTATAAAAGCAAATTCATCGTACGCAAATGGCGCTTCTAATTTTTATTGCAACTCATATTCCATTAAATGCGATTAGATTATTTTCGCGTTAATGGCATGATGGCTTATTGGCCCAATTACTCCTCCCAATTCGTAAATAATTACGGCTGTTTTATAGCGGTGCAATCAACACTGCAGTTTTAGTCAGTTGTACAAATGCAAATGACTTTGCTACGGAATTGTTGCTGCCAATTCGGACCCATTTACTATTTGCCGCCGTTTCAGAGAGTTGCTGCTTCGTGTTTTTCGTGTTCATGCGGAAGGGACGGTCCTTCTGTATATTTATCAATTTTTAACCTTGACTGCTGAAGGAGATAACAGCACTGTTCCTTTAGTTTAACCGGATGCGAGGGTAGCGTGGTGAACTCAATTTTCCTTTTATGGGTTTAATGTGATAGATTATTCTCTCTCTCTC
>NC_087218.1:67632958-67635458 GCF_015104395.2 Macrobrachium nipponense | reverse complement strand
GAATGGCCTTAGTTGCCCCAGTGCTTGGCATTATGCCTAAAACCTATAAATCTATCTATATTTCTGTATTTTTTAATCGCCCTGCCCCCCCAGAAAAAACCCGTTTTGATCATCAAAACAGCTTTTATCTTGATTTGTACTAAGGTCCCCAAACGTGCGCCCTATTTACGGTTGAGTCTTCGACCTCTTATCATTGATCAAATCTTTTTTCTTTCCCACTGCGCTGACGTCATGAATATCATTTTTACCTTTCTCCTTAATACTTCATGTTATGTCACATATATATTTGCTGAATCGCGTGCGCTAACACGGCACTTTCAGGAGTAAAGACAACGATGTTGTTTTCCTTAGTGTTGTACAATGCTCTTCGGTGACCTTGTTTCGGCATGGTTCTTGCACATTTGAATAGTTCGTATTGACGTCCGTGGCTTAGTGTTTTTGACGAACGTAATTGCTTATTTGTGTGCTGTGCTCGTGACAGGGAAAGATCTATTTTTTGCCTGGCTCTCTTCTGTATAGTTTTATTTTTTATGTGGTAAGTCCGGTCTTGAGTTTCGCTTTTCTCTCGAGAGATCGCACGATATTACATAACTTATTGTTTTGCGAGCGCACGTTTTTGTTATAGTGTGTGTGTAGTAGCAGTATGTATAATACGAAATGAATCAACATAAGTATATGCACATAAATATATAAAATATTTTTTTCACTTGCTGGCTTCAGAGAAAATTTGGTTGTCCGTCGAAGACGCCTCCCCGCCTAGATATCCCTACACACAGTTTTACCTTCCCTCGCACTTACTGGATATTGAAGCTCTTCCTTTCTAATAACTATTTAATCGCTATCTACTTAGCTTCTTTGAGACGAGTCTTTCTCGCCTCCTCCCTCTTAACACTTCTTCTCGCCTACCAATCGTCCTGATCCTAAAAGTCCACAGTTATTGTGTCCGGAGAGGAATTGTCTGTAATTTTTCGTAAGATTAGTCTTCAGTAATTAACTGGTAGACCACCGCGGATGCAGATAAAACGTTTTGTCTCCATACTGTGAGATCTTTTTTACAATAGTCAGCGAAGGATAGAAAACATGAAAACAATGTTGTTTTTATATGATATATATATATATATATATATATATATATATATATATATATATATATATATATATATATATATAAAGAGCAACATGGATACGCGAGCAAACTAAAGTAGAGGATATTCTAACAACGAGTAAGAAAAATGAAGTGGGCATGGGCAGGACATATAGTGAGAATGTCAGATAATAGGTGGACAAAAAGAATAACAGAATGGATCCCCAGAGATTCCAAACGAAGCAGGGGAAGGAAGAGAAGACTATGGAATGACGAGCTAAAAGATTTGCGGCTATAGAATGGCATAGAAAGACGGCTTATAAAGATGATTATAAATATATGTATACATATATATATATATATAGCCCATTGGATATACATATTTCTTTGTGAGTCTATGTAATTTCATATCCTCAGCTTTTACCAGGCGCATTATTGTCATCTTGGAGTCAGCCTTGAGAGAGAGAGAGAGAGAGAGAGAGAGAGAGAGAGAGAGAGAGAGAGAGAGAGAACGGGATGATAAAAGACTGTTTCCTGTATTTTTGAGATTCCTGTAGCAAATAACGAATACTTTCCTGGTGTTTTCGGGTGATCTTGTTTTTCTCGTAGCCTTGAAGGGAAGGCGTTATTTACAAAAGAAAATGGAGTTCAGCCTTTCTTCATTCTGGATGACTTGTAATGCATTTCCGGTATCCGTCTGTTTAGAGCATTTGACTTTAAGCCAGATGCCACATTCTTTTGTGATGCGAATCTTATGATTCTGACCACATTTTCCCGCTATTAACATATTACCCCGACCCCACCTGCAACAAGGAATGAGAACAAGTTGATAAGACAGGCGTATCTTAACCTGAGGTTTCTTAACCTAACCTAACGAGGGAAGGCTCCAACATCTTGCATCACATTAATCTAGTCTAGGACGCTAAATCTTGTCTCTGACTATACTCTGTTTTTTTCCATCTGTCCATCCGCCTGTGGTGTTTTTGTATGGTAACACTGCGTCCCGGGCTTTAGATAGTTACGCTAATTCTAAGTTTTACGTAATTAAAAGGATATTTGGGTGTACATTTGCAACACCACAGGCGGATGGACAGATGAAAAAAAAAAGAGTATACTGGTGTCGCCAACTTACAAAGGAATTGGACCCAACACAATGAACATTTTTTTTCTATCTTTATATTACAGCACTATTCATACTGCACATACCCAAGGAAGGGTCCGCTCCCCGAATTCTTCCTGTATTCCCTGATACGTGTGCAGCAATGTTACATATATGGATTCTGGACGAGCAGCCTTTTGGCTAAATCGCTCAAATCCTGACGAGTCGCTGCAACTCCGACGAGAAAAATTTGCCAAGGATTATGATGTTTTAGCACAGAGGACCCTAATACTTCTAAAGGCTTAAGTTTTCTTTTT
>NC_087218.1:67605458-67627958 GCF_015104395.2 Macrobrachium nipponense | reverse complement strand
ACCCCTTCTTAAGAATTGTTTCAACATTATTTTCAGCGCTGAATGATATCTTAGGTTCCAGCGCTTGGCCCCTAGCCTAAATCGCATGTATTCCAGTTTCAATTCCATTTCTCGTTTCCTTTCCTTTGGTTTCCCTTCACTTCGCAAATATTACCGTAAACTTGAAAAATGACATTTCGCAGCTTCTTAGTTAACCTTTACGTACGGTGGTGTGTCGCAACCTTGCTATAACATGAAAGCCTGGAGATTACACTTTGTGATCGTTGTGGTCACTGGTCACACTTTGATACCCCTTCGGAAACGAAGTAAAGGTCACCATTCCCAGTGGTACCTCGGTGGTCGCGGGTTCGATTCTCGGCCATTCCATTGAGGAGTGAGAGGAGTGTATTTCTGGTGATAGGAATTCATTCTCGACGTGGTTCGGAAGTCACGTAAAACCGTTGGTCCCGTTGCTGAATAGCCACTGGTTCCATGCAACGTTAAAGCACCATACAAACAAACAAATAAACATTCCCAGTGGTCACTCTTTGAAATCCCTTCGGGAACGAAGTAAAGGTTATCAAGTTTATTGCAACCTAAGATGTCGCTTAGCACGTAAAAATAGTGGCCCATACAGTAACCTGAAAAATATTTGCTAATCAAAGGTTAACGATGTTGTTACGTATTGTCATTACTACGGTGAAGGACTTAATTGTTCCCAAGTTAGTTTATGAATTAGTCTATGAATATCTAATGAAAACATGGAGATGCCTTTGTTGTGTTAAACCTGTAGACGTAGCAGCTAAACTCCAGATAGGCGTAGCAGTGAATAGACCCTAAATGGACTGCTAATAGCATTCATTATTTTACACAAAGAACACTCCATTAAACTGGAATCCCTTTATTACCGTTTGGGATTAGGACTCTAATGCAGCTGCTTCTGCTGTTTTTGTACGCTGTGTTGCACCAAAGGGGCAGATATGGAAGTCTGACTTTCTTTGGATATGTGGAAAGTTTAAGGCACGTTGTACTGAATTTTTTTTTTAATTTGGTTAATATAAATAATAATAATAATAATAATAATAATAATAATAATAATAATAATAATAATAATAATAATAATAATAATCCAGACTGTAGGGATTGTATCTGGGGACATCAGGATGGAGTTTGGAATAGAAAAATGCGCCTTAGTCAACATACAAAAAGGCAAAGTAACGAGAACTGAAGGGATAAAGCTACCAGATGGGAGCAACATCAAACACATAGATGAGACAGGATACAAATACCTGGGAATAATGGAAGGAGGGGATATAAAACACCAAGAGATGAAGGACACGATCAGGAAAGAATATATGCAGAGACTCAAGGCGATACTCAAGTCAAAACTCAACACCGCCGGAAATATGGTAAAAGCCATAAACACATGGGCAGTGCCAGTAATCAGCTACAGCGCAGGAATAGTGGAATGGACGAAGGCAGAACTCCGCAGCATAGATCAGAAAACCAGGAAACATATGACAATACACAAAGCACTACACCCAAGAGCAAATACGGAAAGACTATACATAACACGAAAGGAAGGAGGGAGAGGACTACTAAGTGTAGAGGACTGCGTCAACATCGAGAACAGAGCACTGGGGCAATATCTGAAAACCAGTGAAGACGAGTGGCTAAAGAGTGCATGGGAAGAAGGACTAATAAAAGTAGACGAAGACCCAGAAATATACAGAGACAGGAGAATGACAGACAGAACAGAGGACTGGCACAACAAACCAATGCACGGACAATACATGAGACAGACTAAAGAACTAGCCAGCGATGACACATGGCAATGGCTACAGAGGGGAGAGCTAAAGAAGGAAACTGAAGGAATGATAACAGCGGCACAAGATCAGGCCCTAAGAACCAGATATGTTCAAAGAACGATAGACGGAAATAACATCTCTCCCATATGTAGGAAGTGCAATACGAAAAATGAAACCATAAACCACATAGCAAGCGAATGCCGGCACTTGCACAGAACCAGTACAAAAAGAGGCATGATTCAGTGGCAAAAGCCCTCCACTGGAGCCTGTGCAAGAAACATCAGCTACCTTGCAGTAATAAGTGGTACGAGCACCAACCTGAAGGAGTGATAGAAAACGAACACGCAAAGATCCACTGGGACTATGGTATCAGGACGGATAGGGTGATACGTGCAAACAGACCAGACGTGACGTTGATTGACAAAGTCAAGAAGAAAGTATCACTCATTGATGTCGCAATACCATGGGACACCAGAGTTGAAGAGAAAGAGAGGGGAAAAAAAATGGAATTTAAAAGTATCAAGATCTGAAAATAGAAATAAGAAGGATATGGGATATGCCAATGGAAATCGTACCCATAATCAAAGGAGCACTAGCACGATCCCAAGATCCTGAAAAGGAATCTAGAAAAACTAGAGGCTGAAGTAGCTCCAGGACTCATGCAGAAGAGTGTGATCCTAGAAACGGCACACATAGTAAGAAAAGTGGATGGACTCCTAGGAGGGCAGGATGCAACCCGGAACCCCACACTATAAATACCACCCAGTCGAATTGGAGGACTGTGATAGAGCAAAAAAAAAAAAAACAAAAAAAAAAACAAAAAAAAACAATAGTAATAATAAATAATAATAATAATAAGAATAATAATAATAATAAATATAATAATAAAAATGAAGATGATGGTAATAGTGATGATAAAAATAATGATAATAGCAATATGTTATAAATATTTTGTCGTTAGAAAGTTATTTTTCATAAGGCTTTTCCGACTGGATATTTTGTCGATTATGTAGTCCAAAAGTGTTGGAAGTGCTAACGCAAATCTCTCTCTCTCTCTCCTCTCTCTCTCTCTCTCTCTCTCGATCTAGAAAGGGGAAAACCTGAAATCCTGCCACTAATGTTGGTGGAGGTCTGACAAAAGGAAAACAGATTAATATAATTTTTTTTTGTAGTCATATTAGATATGACTTCGATATTTCAGTAATAGTCTCGTGATAACTTTTAAAGAAAGTTGCTTTTCAAAAATTTAAAACTATATTAAACTTAAAGAAACAAACTGCATTTTCTTAGTTACCTAATAGAAAAGCGTAAGAATATAAATTGTAGGTTGTTGAATTTTCAAAATTTAAACTATAGATAAACTTTAAAAGAAAAAAAAAAACTGCATTTTTTAGTTACATAATAGAAAAGGGTAAAGAATATAAAATTCTTTGGATCTACTTTTATCCAGAAGCTCTGGTTGGAAGTCGGGTAAAAGCAACTTAGGGGAAATGGAGGTAGGGGGGGTTGGGGGTTGGGGGGATGGGGATAGTGGGGGGATAATGAGTGACGAAAAAATTTCACATAAAGTGAAAGTCAAGATCTGTTGTACCATCATCAGACTAGTGATGACGTATGTTTCAGAAACGTGGATGCATTTATGAAGCAAGTGGAACAGACGCTGGAGCGAACAGAATTGAGGATAATGATGCGAATTTTAAGGATCTCGCTGTATCAAATGAAGAGATTGGAAGTGCCAATATGGTAAAGATTACTAATATTATAAAGAGTAAAGGCCGAGATGTTATTATGAATTTGTGGTTAGGATGGGTGAGGAGGGAAGAGTCTAGAAGGTTTGGGTGGAGCCTGTTAGGGTAGAAGATCAAGAGAAAGCATCACGCCCTTGTAGAGCCATAGCTAATCTTCCTTAGTGCTAAAAAGAAAAAAAGAATACTTCTAGATATTAAAGGTGTTTGGTAATTAAAAAAAGACATTACAACCACTTTTTGGTGGTCTGTCATCAACTGTATTTCACTACACTTCAATTTGTTTGGCTCTTTTACTTTTTTTTATTTATGTAATTATTTTTGTTTCGTAGCTCGCTTCTTTTTCCACTGAATGACATCTTATTTTGTGGACCAGTACCGTCAGTGTACCTTGAGTATTGCACTTTAGGAATTACGTCCCTTCGGCCCGTAGCTGCCCCTACTTTGTAGCCTTTTAACTTCAAAATTCAACTAAGTAATAATAATAATAATAATAATAATAATAATAATAATAATAATAATAATAATGAACTAAGGAACCTCCGTAGCGAGGCTATAATATTGACAATTAAAAGCCACAGTAGTGTTGAAAATATATTTTTGTACAATACTAGGAGAGACTTTCGGTTACTGCTCCGTATCTCTCGGTATTCCTCTTCAGTCCCCAGGACTGAAGAGGGATACGGAGCAGTATCCGAAAGACTCTCCTAGTAATTTTTAGCATTGCACAAAAATTTATTTTTAACACTACTGTGGCTTTTAATTATGAATAATAATAATAATAATAATAATACATTTTTATTTTCGGCTCAAGGCCATATATATACATGGAATATACAGAGTAGAGACAATAACATACACAATCTAGATACATGAGATAACTTGATAAAAAATGAATAATTGGCAATATCCACATAGTTGCTGAAGTAGATATTAGATAGTAATCATAATAATGGTAATAACAGTAATAATATTGAGAATAGTTTTAAAAAAGCATTAAAAGTTATAATAATTGATGAACGGGTTATATTTAATTAAATTCCAGCTAGAGGACTTAGGTGGTTACAGTAGTCATGCTTAATACGAGTTTGATTGTGGAAAAACTCTAAATTGATAATATTCACAGTAACAATGAAAAAGTAAAATACCAGTAGTAACAGTACACGCAGAAATATAATGATAATGACATATTCTGTAGATGACACTTTGTAAAGACAAGAGATTAAGTCATTTAGGGAACAAACTGAAGGGGTTTTCCCTGTAGGGATCACTACTTTGTTCTTTTATTTCCTTTATGTTATGGGTCTCTTAATGTTGCTGTCCAACCACTCGAGCTCATTCTTTTATTTGTCTATATATGCTGATTGGCGAGAGTGCCAATTTGCTGATTGGCCGAGAGTGCCATATGCTTGGCTTGACAACCTGAATTTTATAACTCAATGAAATATATTTCGTGGATTTTGCCTTACGAACCAATGGCCTTTTGGCTTATTCCACATGAACGAACGTGGGCTATAAGCCGTAAAGATACCATTTGAATTTATTTAAGGGGAAATATATATTTATATGAACCCATTGAGAATCGCTGAACGCTCCGTTTTAGTGGAAGCGCTAAAACCCCGTATAATTAACGAGCCCAGAAATGGAAATTCGGTGGAGGCCCTGTTGGCGAATTTCCGATTTTTTGGATGCCTGCGGGTCTGAGGAAATGAGATCTGTAAAGTGGGACGGATGCGTCCGTATTGAATCTGTTAATAATTCGTCAATGATTTCGGGATTATTCCGTCTCTTCGCGTGAATGCTCGATAATCACGAGGCTGTGACCAGGCTCTTTGAGGTTTATATTGCTGTTGAAAAATTGAATATTACCGCCACCATTGCTGTTACTGTTCCTGCTGCTGCTGTTATTATTATTATTATTATTATTATTATTATTATTATTATTATTATTATTATTATTATTATTGTCGTTTTTGCTGGATGTAAAGACCATTACTCGTGGTTATTGTTTTAAATAGAGACTGCTAATACTATAGTAGATTACATCAGCCATGCATTTGATGTCTAGGCCAGTTCCTTACGGCGCTACTGATTGGCTGTTGATAAGCCAATCACAGGGCTGGAAACTCTCGGTCTTTCTCGAGAGTTCACATGGGTACGATCTATGTTCCAACTTTCCTGGGGGATACGCCTTTCAAACACATCCTTCAGGAGATGTGGAACATAGATCCTACCTATGTAAACTCTCTCGAGAGACTGATGTAATCTTCTATAGTGCTAGCTACTGCTACTAGTATTCTTAATACTATTACTACAACAATTAACACCACTATTACTAGTACTGCTGCTGGCTCTGCTGCTAACAGCGCTGTTAAGGAAACATATATCAAGTAGAAGTACTAGCATTGGGTTCGCACCACGGTAATTGTGAAACAACCGGAAGGTAAAAGGTAACAGCTCTTATTTGGAAAATGATTCCATGATAGTTGTGGAGGATCGAAGCCTTTGGGCAGCAAAGAATGCACAACGAAATGCGCAAGTGTTGGATTGACAAAATGTGCGGTAATTAATTTCATTTCCATACGAGCTTGATGGTGCGCGTTTTTAGGCTGCGCTGGAACCAGGCGCTGTCAGTCATGTCTCCCCTTCCCTCCTGATCTCCTACCTTCCCCACCCCTACCCCGGGCCGGATAACAGGTTTGCAGGAGGAGGGTGATTGTGTCATGTCTCCCCTACCTTCCTGATCCCCTACCTTCCCCTCCTCCACCCAGATCAGAGAAACAGGTTTTCAGGAGGAGGGCGAATGTGTTATGTCTCCCCTATCTTCCTGATCCCCTACTACCCCGCCCCTACCCAGGTCGGACAAACAGGTTTTCAGGAGGAGCGTGATTGTGTCATGTCTCCCCTATCTTCCTGATCCCCTACCTACCCCGCCCCTACCCAGGTCGGACAAACAGGTTTGCAGGAGTGTAGATGTGTCATGTCACCCCTACCTACCCCGCCCCACCCAGGTCGGACAAACAGATGGGGCCATGTGTATGTAATTAGGCTTATTTTTAACTGAAAAATTCAGTGTTAGCTACTTATTTGTTAACGATTTTTCGCAGTAGTATAAACAGCAGAGTTTTTAGTTTTTAGCAAGAAATTTTATAGAATTTCACTCTGGAAAATTGTAGGTTTCCAGGTTACCGTTGGAGATCTGACTGACTGTCACAAATATGAACTACTGAATAGAATGTGTGAAAAAGCCTATTTTTCTCTTATAGTTCGTCCTATGCGCTGTTGTTGTATTATAATTTTTCAGATGTTTCAGAAGTCCCCCCTTTAAAGCTTGAACCCTTGTTTTGCTCAAACCCTTGTTTGAGTGTGTCCATAAATGACAGATGGCACAGAAAATAAGTCCAAAGTTATAATGATAGGTGAAACGGCAAATGAATGCAAATTATAATGACAGATGACACAGAAAATGAACCCAAATTATAATGACAGATGCCCCAAATTATAATGACAGATGACACAGAAAATGAATCCAAATTATAATGTCAGATGCCAGAAAATGAATCTAATCCAAATTATGATGACGGGTGACACAGAAAATGAATCCAAATTATAATTGGATGACAGAAAATTGATCCAAATCATAATGACAGGTGACACAGAAAATGAATCCAAATTATGATAGAGATGAAAGAAAACGAATCTCAATTATAATGACAGGTGACACAGAAAATGAATCTAAATTATAAAGATAGATGACAGAAAATTGATCAAAATTATATTGACAGGTGACGCAGAAAAGGAGTCTAAATTATAATGACAGATGACACAGAAAATTAATCCAAATTATTATGACAGATGACACTGAAAATGAATCCAAGTTATAATGACAGATGGAGAAAATGAATCCCAATTATAATAACAGGTGACACAGAAAAGGAATCTAAATCACAAAGATTGATGATAGAAAATTAATCCACATTATAATGACAGATGATGCAGAAAATGAATCCACATTATAATGACAGATGCCACAGAAAATCAATCCAATTACATGGAAAATCAATCGAAATTACACCCAGTTAAAATGATTAAGAGGACTTAATCTTTTCAGGGCTGCAAAGAGAAGCTCCGATGGCGTCATCGGTGTGCCTACGACAGGTAAGTGGGCATATTCATTTTACCTGTTCATTGATCCGTATGAGATTATTTTGACATTCTGATTATTTCTCGATTATTTCATTGTTTTATTGACGCTACATATCTTCTCAGGAGATGTTTGGGCTGCGTGTATTTTATTTTGTACTTGAGAGCGAAATTAATTGTGCTTATGAAGTTTTTTTTAAATTATTAATTTTGAGTCTCCAGTCATGATGGAGAAATTTGAGATGCGTAATGCTTTAGAAATAAGATACTCGACGTTTTTGTTAAACATACAGAACTCAAATTCGGACGCGTTGTGGCTCTGGGAATTCTAATCTTGATGCGTACGTGTGGCTTGGAATGACCAAAGACACTATTTCAAAATTTGCACTAATTTCTGCGAACAGAATTGTCTGGATGACTTAGATCTTCAGTTGTGCTTGCATTAGAAATCGAGAAAGCTTTTCGTCATGACGTGGACTTGTCATATTCTATTCGTTACCCGATAATATATAGCTTGGAGTTGGTTTCTCGGAAACATCGTCGTCACGATGTGGTCCAAAGTCTTTAGGTCTTTAAAAGTCAGCACGGAGTTAAATTGGGAAAAGGAGATTACTTGGTATTCGCGAGTAATATTATTGTGGGCTGCTGTGGGAAATGAGAATACGTACTCCGAACTGGCAGTGGCAGTTTGCATGTTTCTGTTTTGGAAGCACCCCTGCCCTTTCGCCCGTTCTTGGAAAACATCAGTTAGACCAGGCATGAAGCGAAGTAAATCTCTCTCTCTCTCTCTCTCTCTCTCTCTCTCTCTCTCGGAAGACGGCGGCTGTTGACGTTTGGTCAGTGTATGTATTTTATTTCTGGCTCTTATTTATTATAATTGAAAATTGATTATTTATTGGTAAGACTTTATATATATATGTATATATATATTATAGATATATTTATATATATATGTTTATATATATATCTTTATATATATACATATATATATATATATATATATATATATATATAGTATATATTATATATATATACATATATGTATATATACATATATATTTACACACATATATATATATATATATTATATATATATATAATATGATATATATATATATGTATATATCTATATCTATTAATATATATATATTATATATATTAATATAAAATATTATATATATATATATATAGAATATATATATATATTAAATGCCAGGTCTAGGCCAAAGATCTTACTATATATACATATATATATATATATATATATATATATATAAAGATATATATGTATATATATATATATATACATATATATATATATTATATATATATATATATATAATACATATATATATAGTATATATATATATATATTATATATGATATATATATATAAATATATATATATATACATATATATATATATGTATATATAGATATATATATATATACATATAATATATATATAGATATATATATATATATAATATATATACATATCATATATATTATATATATATATATATATCTTTTTATATATAATATATATATATATATATATATATATATATATATATATATATATATATTATATATATATATAGTGATCTTTGGCCTAGAACCTGGCAATTTAATTTAATCTTTCGGGCCTGCCCTATGAGAGAGCTGAAATAGTCAGCTCAGTGGTCTGGTAAACTATTTTTATAATGATAATAATTATATATATATAGTACATATATATATGTCATATATATAGTTTATATTGTTATATAGTATATAATCTATATACTATATATATATATATAATATATATATATATATATATAGTTTAAACAGATAGGGCTTTAAAAATGATTAAAATAAGAAAAATGCTGTCCACTGTGATTTATGTCGGTGCACTGAGGGAGAACGTCTATTACGGGAAACGTTTTTTATTGCTGGTTCAAATTGACTCGTTCATACATGCCATAGAAATCATTCCAGAGGCACGTCCTCAGAGATAGCTACCGTCCGAAGGAATGTCATTTCTTGAATTCTGTTCAAAGGCAGAAATGAAATAGAAATCGTTCAGGGACCAGATGCCAAAAAAGGAGAGCAAGAAAGAAAAGAGAGAGACTCAGGTGACGTTGGACGCCCATTTGAACGAGAATTGGAATATCGACGAAAAAGAGAAAGGAAGAGAAACGGCAAAACAAAGGAATACCATAGAAGTGCAAGAAGTAAAGATGTGAGGGATCAGAAGAAGAGATCAGCGGTCAGAAAGAGTGAAATGGTAGGAGTGTACGTGATGTCATCCGTGAGACTCGGATAAATTGGGGTTGGCCATTGCTAGCGCCATAATTGTCACCATGCTTCTCTTGCTTACGGTTAGTCAGGTTCGATTCAGTTTTGCGTTCATCTTCTAAGCCTCGTGAGTTCAAATACTATCTGGGAATGGGAATTGAGTAGCTAATCTTTTTTCCGATTTTAGGGCTTCTATTGGAAAGCTCATTCCAAATATATTGTCAAATAGAAAAGTTAAGAGGCCATTGCCCCAGTTTCTTTTTAATCGGGTGATGCCTAGAGTCTGTTTTTCCGTATTTGAATTTTTATTTGCCAGTATTTAGCAAAACTATCGAATGTTTCTTCATGTGTGAATCGAGATAAAGGCTGTCATTTGAGATGTCTCTACCTGGATTCTCTTTTAGACGGTTTGTTCACTTTGCTGAAAGTTCAGACATCCTTTTTTTCTTTACTCCTCCTTTTCTTTCCCTCCCTCCTCCCTTCCTCTTGCATTTTTATAATCTTCGGCCCATTTTCCTTGGATACATCAAATACGCTTCTCTCAGAATGAGTCGGTTTTGAAGTCCATTTATGACGGAAACTTTAGGTCGTTTTGCAACAGCGGACTCAAGTAACACGCTGAGCTGTCTGTAGTTGTAATAAATTAGGTGAAAGAAAAACTTCAGTCATTTCATTTATGCTAATTGTATAGGTATTTAATGTTATGCTGTATATTATACGTACAGTTTATGAACATTTTTGTACATTTGCTTTGTATTATTCTATAGAAGAATGATATTTATGTTTCCATGTATATTTCCCATTGCACGTCTGTGAGACCACTATTTCATTATGCATCGTGGCAACATTGTAATTAGATGTGTCATCACTGCCTTTATTTCCCGCCATATGCATAGTCAGTCACTGTCCAGTGGTCATTGTAGTGACAAGCGCGGACCTGCTTCCCGCTGCTGTCGCCTTGATGTCTGTTTATCTTCATTACAAGATTTTAAAGATCTACGGGTTTAATTTGTCACCCCTTCATTCCATTTCTTGCATGGATGTATGGGCAGCATCCCACACAATAATATCAAGGAAGGGATGCTGTGAATCCATCTCTTATGATGATGATACCATTAAGTGAAAAGGCTGAGAGTATAAAGGAAAAAATTTTAAATGTTATGCTTTGGTTTTTAAATATATTTTTATTGACAGACTGTGGTAGCGATGCACTGTGAGGATAAAACTAATTTTGATGGAAGCGAAGCATGAAACAGGATATATAGTCTGAGACGAAGGTGTGTTTTGCATCCACGGCCGTTTTATAGATCTATTGAGGGAATTATGTGAGAAATTAGAGGAAACAAAAGAGATGTGAGAGAGAGACCAAAGTCTTAGGATAGGAAAAAAGGTCATGATTGGAGACAGCAATGGCTGCTGTTGACAGATGATAATGTTGATAACAGACAGTAAAGAACAAAATTGAAGACTGATTACAAGAATTTGACTTTACTTGTAAGAGAACAAAGTTGACACTGATTGTGAAACTAAGACGGTGAATGGGAACCTAGATGAAGCAGTGAATGTGTATATACGGATGGCAGAAGAATGAATGGGCTTCGTTTTGACAGATATTGGAAAGTAGATGTATTGGTTGATGGAATTATAAGAAAAAAGTAAAGAACAGGTGAAACAAGTTGTAAATAAAAGACCTGGAAGAGTGAAGTATGCATGACGAATAAAGAAAAAAATCAAATAAAATAGATAAATAAATAAAACGGATGCTACCGAAAGGAATTGTTTTTAATTTGTAAATGTAGTAAACATGATTAGAAGCTTAAGGAACGTGGAGATAAAAAAAATATAGGTGTTAGTGTAGGCGGAAAGATGTGAAAGTAGTTTTAATAGGTGGTTTGTTTGTGTGGAGAGAATGGAGGACGGTAGGTCACTGAATGATTAATGATTCAGTATAGGTGGGAGGAAATGCAAGTTATTGGAAGGGTTATTAGATGAGAAGGTCTTTTAGGTACCGGCAGTGCAAGAGTGTATGGTTGTGCTAGTTGTATGGATCCATCCCATACTATGGGAAATGGCTCATTGTTTAAACACTATATATGTATATATAATGTGTTTGAATATATAATTATATATACATATATATGCATAATATATGTGTATATATATATATATATATATATATATATACTATATATACTATATATATATATATATACTATACATACATACATACATATATATATACATATATCTATATAATATATATATATATATATATAGAATATATATAGTATATATATATATATATATATATATATATATATACATATATATATATATATATATATATATCACGCGAACCTTCAACAAGAAAACAAACAAAAAGCAAGGTACGCGGGAAAGTCAAAGGAGCAGAACAACAGTACAATTGATTGGGTGGATGTTTTGTGTGTGTGTGTGTGTGTGCGAGAGAGAGAGAGAGAGAGAGAGAGAGAGAGAGAGAGAGAGAGAATCTGCAAGCAGCAGGTGGTGCAGGTAACAAAAGAGTCTTGTAAGTCACATCAATAACATCAATCAAGACCTGAGATCGATTTGTGGGAAAGGTTTCATACACACACACACTGAAAGAGAGAGAGAGAGAGAGAGAGAGAGAGAGAGAGAGAGAGAGAGAGAGAGAGAGAGACTTTTTATTAGACATTTCTTTCCTTATAAACTAAGTTACAACTCTTTTGGTTTCGTTTTTAATTTTACCGCCGGGACAACACTTCCTTAAGGACATCCAGTATTAAAGAAAAAGATTAAAATTCAGATTTAGAGTAAAAGGATACATCTACATTCATATATCGCCATTCGTCCAATCCTTTGTAAGCGATCCAAAGTTCCAGGAAAAATACGCTGTGCTTTTTTTATTATTCTATTTTGTACTCGGCAAACTGTTATTTTGGACGGGAATCCAGATATGGAAATCCAAAATTGTTTCGGAATTTTTTGCGTTTGAATCTACCTTGAAAACAGGAGGGCTTCCGGCGTATCAAAGGACGTCTGTCGAAGCCCTCCTTAGCATTACCTATTCATGAGGTGGGGCATAACATCGCCTTCTACTGAAGGTGTGAATAAAGGCGCCTCTTATCTTCCTTTCGTATCCTTTCTCCGTCGCAAATATGGACCCACGTCGGCTTGATCTCCCCCCATCTCCTCCTCTCTCTTCCGGCGTCGTTCTCACGCGGGACTTCTTAACTGAACAATCAGTCGTCTTCAGATGTAGAGGAATGTGTGTGTGTGTGTGTTTGTAATTCACATATAATCTTTGCAGAACGATAAAAGCTCTAGCGTGTTCGTATCAGTGTATATCGTGAAAAATGGGTTGTATCCTTATGTTTTGTAACATATTTTATATCTTCCATTTCGCGTATTAGGGTATAAACTTTTACCAATTTTTAAAGAAAGATGAAAGAATTTAGATTATGAACGGCTTCAAATTTAACCTGTCTGGGGCGTTCATCAGCCTCTGCTTATCGTTTTAAGCCTGATTTGATTGATTATAATATGGCCACCGCTATTTTTGGCTGCTGCAGTAACTTATGGGCCATGCTAATCTGTCTACACGAAATTATGTTGCTTGTTTTTCATACTCGACTGATGGCACTTATGGAAAATGTCGTGTTGTTCCCGCAGAGTTTCGTATCTTTTCATTAGAAATCTATCTACCTATCTTGTATCTACTATATTCTATAATACTGAAATCCGAGTGGATCTTTCCTGTCTGTCCGCCCCGGGTGGAGGCCGGGGTAGGTAGAAGTTCGGGAGGGTAGGGGAGACGTGACACATCCACCCTCCTCCTGCAAATCTGTATAACCGCCCTAGGTGGGGGGTGGGGTAGGCGCTCAGAAAGGTATGGGAGACATGAAACATCCACCATCCTCCTGCTAACCTGTTTGTCCACCCCATGTGTGGGCGGAGTAGGTAGGAGATTGGGAGGGTAGGGGAGACATAGCAGAGAGTGCCGGGTTCCAGCGCAGCGTACTGCGCACCATGATACTCGTACACAATAAGAATAAAGAGCAAATTTTGTAGCAAATGGATGTCAGATTGATACCTCCTACCAGTAACCCAAAAATAAGCATGGAGTAGTTAAGAGGGCATTGTGGCTATTACATTTACATATTTATCTGGTAAAAATGACCAATAGAATCTACATATATATAAAATATATATGAATATATATATATATATATATATATATATATATATATATATATATATATATATATATATATATATATATATATGTTTGTATGTATATCTAGTATACACATACACACATAAAGACGTATAATGATAAGCCTTATGACATTGTTGTTTTCTATAATTATATTGTAATAGTTTTATCTCGTAATTATGATATTGGCAGGGCACCAATAGCCATAAAGTATATTGATGGAAAATGAATTACTGCATATATGCCACTTGTTTGTTGATCCAAATCACTGGTATTATTGGCATTTAATTGAATTTATATCATGTTAATTCCCGCATAATTCCAGGATAGCTTTTATAATTGAGCATTTAGTGTAGCACTGCCAAATTTCCATCAACAATTCAGATTTTTTTTTTTAATACTTTAGTAGATTCACATCAACCTTGCATCTGATGTCTAGGCCCGTCCCTTACGACGCTCCTGATTGGCTGTTGATAAGTCAGTCGCAGGGCTGGAAACTCAGTCTCTCTCGAGAGTTGACATAGGCAAGTTGTATGTTCCACCTCTCCTGAGGGATGCGTCTTTCAAAAGTATCCCTCAGGAGAGGTGGAACATACATCCTGCCCATGTAAACTCTCGAAAGAGACTGAGAGTTTCCAGCCCTGCGATTGTTTTATTAACATTCAGGAGCGTTGTAAGGGACGGGCCTAGACATCCAATGCACGGCTGATGTGAATCTACTATAGTAAACGTTGTTGCATGGTTTAGACTTTAGAGCAAGTATGTCTTCTGTTAGCGAAGGACCTGATTTAACCGACATAAACAACAGTAACGCTTTTTCTTAGCATCTCTTAACTCATTTTATAAACGTTCTGAAAAGGCGAATCTATTTTAGTTGTCTGTGAGAGAAAACTATTGAGATGGCTTTTTGTCTGTCCGTACATCCTCAGATCTTGAAAACTACTGACGCTAGAGGACTGCAAATTGGTATGTTGATCCTCTACCCTCCAGTCATCAAACGTACCAAATTGTAGCCCTGTAGCCTCAGTAGTGTTTCTTCAATGAAAGGTTAAAGTTAGTCATGATCGTAGGTGCCAACAGCACAGGCCACCACCGGGCCGCGGCTGAGAGTTTCATGAGCATTACACGCTGTACAGAAAACTCGATTGCGTCGAAGAAACTTCTGCTCATTTTGAACTTCTTTCTTAATGATTATTTGAATTCTGACTTCTATTTTCTTTAGCAAAGGATATTTTGCTATTTGCACTTTGAGCTATCGGCGTTTTTCGTTTGAAAGAAACATATCGGAATCAAGTTTTCATAGTTTGTTTAATTTAACCTTATGTGAGTGGCGGGGCTGGTTGGATTTCAGTTACCAGGCATTCTCTCCCTAACCTCTACCTATTTGTCCCAAATAAGGGTGGAACTATGTTTCAATTCAATTTTTTACTGTGCTATTTAGCCTGTAACTCTGGCAGAACGCTCTCTCTCTCTCTCTCTCTCTCTCTCTCTCTCTCTCTCTCTCTCTCTCTCTCTCTCTCTCTTCCACATCTTGTTCCAGCCTTTTCTATATAAATGAGACCAGTTGTCCTTCACTTCAGATAAACTTTGAGTTGCTTCAGTTGACAATCACATGCGATTATATACAAGTTTTTATGCCAACTACATTACTTGATCACTGGAAGCCAGCAGTAGTTAATTGCTCGGTATCCAACTAATATTACCAGAGCAGTAATAACCTGAGCTCATTAAGATCGAATTATAATTACCTGGGCTCATTATTTCCTTGTGTTGTTAGCAATTAATGCTGACGAAATTGTGGAAGTCTCGATGAAAATAACTTGAAATATGGGATTGGTGTAATTAGGGCGTTAATTATGAGATTACAATTAATTGCAATTAATATGATTTCTGTTATATCCCCTTTCTTTTCTATAATAAACTCCATCGTGATTTCTTTGTGTCTGTTATTTTAATGATTAAACAGTGTGTGTTCATTAAATATCTACTTTTTATTTTCGTCACAAGATGGTTAAAAACAGTTTTATGGTCAATACGTTGAAGTATTTATAGCTGGTTCACTTAAGGTAGATTCTTAGATGAACCCTATGCTTAAGAGACGTTTGTTTGGTGACAGCTGATTGGCTGGTACCGGGAGGTAGGCAGCTCCCAGCCAATCAGCGGCCGCCAAACAAACGTCTCGTAGGCATAGGGCTCACCCAAGGATCCACCTTAAGTGAACCAGCTATAGTTTCTGTTATTTTTGATAGAAGGCTTTCACCATCTGGACACAATCAGTGTTATAACCTTCATGGGTTACGTTTCTTATCAAGAGGACATTTACGCTTTTGATATTCATATGGTCATGATCACAGGTTTCATTATTTTGTTAAGGCAAGACTCATTATTATAATCGATATTTTTAGAATTTTTATGATTTACATCCTTGCCGAAATACATTTATTTTTAGTAGGCAAAATTTTTTATGCGGGTCAGCTTTTGATGAAAGCATCTAGCGCTGGCTTTGGGGTTTAGCCTATTATGTTCGTCTCATTTCTAATTGTCCATAAACGAAAACCATTAAGATGGCGTTTTGTCTGTCCGTCCGCCTTAAGTCTAAAAACTACCGAGGCTAAAGGGCTGCAAATTGTTATGTTGTTTATCCACCCTCCAGTCATCAAACATATCAAATTGCAGCCTTCTAGCCTCTGTAGCTTTGATCTTATTTAAGGTTAAAGTTAGCCATGATCTTGCGTCATGCTCTGTTGTAGGCGCCAACAACACAGGCCACCACCGGGCTGTGGATGAAAGTTTCATGGGCCGCGGCTGAGAGTTTCATACAGCATTTTACGCTGTTTTTGTCCCTGTTCCCGTCTATTTCACAAATGGCTATTTTCGTCGCCTTAGCGAGGACACTAGCCATAAGTAAACTGGCACCGCTGTTATTATCTTATTATTCTTCTGTACGACTGCCGCCATTGCTGCTGACACTTTTATGCTTTTCATAGTTTATTTTTCTGCATCTGAGAGTGAAATTTCTACAGCTACTTCTACTATTACTATTGAACAGCTACTACTATTACTATTGAACAACTTCTACTATTACTATTGAAGCAGCTAACGACTTCTAATTCTGGACGTTGTTATGCTACAGTTGTTCTGTTGAAAAATACTATTTGTACCACCAGTATCGTCAACGTCATTTAATGGTGTTCTGTTACTGTAGTAGATTCACATCAACCGTGCATATCTGATGTCTAGGCCAGTCCCTTACGGCTCTCCTGATTGGCTGTTGATAAGCCGATCACAGGGCTGGAAACTCTCGGTCTCTCTCGAGAATTCACATAGGCAGGATGTATATTCCACTTCTCCTGAGGGATACGTCTTTCAAAAGTATCCCTTAGGAGAGTTGGAACGAACATCCTGCCTATGTGAACTCGAGAGAGAGACTGAGAGTTTCCAGCCCTGTGATTGGCTTATCAACAGCCAATCAGGAGCGTCGTAAGGGACGGGCCTAGACATGAGATGTACGGTTGACGTGAATTTACTATAGTGATGGGGTTTTAAAGAATCATCACAATAGCATAAGTTTTACAACGGAGAAGCAAAGCCTGAATTACGAAACTGTAAAAATATATTTTGATCATATTTTAAATTAAATATAGATATACAGTTACGTAATTTTGGATTGGTTTCTCCAGTGATGATGTAATTATTATTTTATTATTATTGTTGCAGGTGGATTGAGTGAAATAGTGTATATTCTATAGATATCGGACTAGAAAATATTTCCGGCGAATTTACTGTAGTATATATAACTGGGAAAAATGGCCCCCGTCTACCATTCGTTTTGAGGCACGTTTGAAGTTTTTCCTTGTTCATTTTTTTATTTTGCCTCTTGACTTTTTCGATCCCTTGGCCTGTATTCATTTTTTGCCTTTTGCATTTTTTTTTCGAGCTCACCGAAATACATTAGTCAAATTGGATTACTCAGATTTATTGATGTTCTTTTATTAAAAATACTTAAAGTTGATAATGCCGTATATGAGTAAGCAAAAGTATAAACACAGGGCTGAGAAAAAAATATGGGATCTTAGAATTTACTCTCTCTCTCTCTCTCTCTCTCTCTCTCTCTCTCTCTCCTCACTCTCTCTTAATGAATCAGGGAAGGGCATAATAGCCTTTGTCAGCTCTTCTGAGAATTATTCTTGTTGTTGAATGCAAAATCGGTAGATTTTTAAAAAGTCTTTAATATAATCACCAGTTAATTGAATCCTGATTGGATTATGTTGCTCACTAATTCCTGGCGTTTCTGGCTCTGTAACAACAGCTACAGGATGAAGAATTTTGCATTTCCTTTTTGAAAAATACTACTACGATATTTTTGCCTATCTCAGTCATCCTATTTAACTGCATGGGTGATTTTTATAGTGTGGGGTTGCCGGTTGCATCCGGCCTCCTTAGAAGACCATCACATTTCTCACTATTTGCGCTGTTTCTAATTACGCAATCCTCTGCACGAGTCCTGGAACTACTTCGGCATCTAGTTTTTCCAGGTCCATTTTCAGGGATCTTGGGATTGTGTCTAGTGTTCCTATGATTATGGTACACTTTCCACTGGCATATCCCATATCCTTTTTATTTCATTTTTAAGGTCTTGATTCTTATAAATTTTTTCTCTTTCTTTATCATCTGCTCTGGTGTCCCATGGTATTGCGATATCAGTGAGTGATACTTTTCTCTTGATTTTGTCAATGAACGTCATGTCTGGTCTACATTGGCACGTATCACTTTATCTGTTCCGATACTATAGTCCCAGAGGATCTTTGCCAGGTCGTTTTCTGTCACAACCTCAGGCATGTGTTCGTACTATTTATTACTTCAAGCTAGCTGGTGTTTTTTGTACAGGCTTCAATGGAAGGCTTTTGGTACTGAATCATGCCTCTTTTGTACTGGTTCTGTGCAAGTGCCGGACATTCGCTTGCTATACGGTTTATGGTCTCGTCTTTCATATTGCACTTCCTGCATATTGGCATTTGGCAGTGTGAATCCGTGGTACAACTTACCCCCAGATGACCTGGCCGTAACTATACTCACTTCAGATCACATTATCTCCTTTTTCCGCCTCAAATCTCGGAGCTTTTCGGTTTTTTCTCTTTTTCTCTGGTATCATGTGTCCCATGACATAGCTGTATTTATTACAGATACTTTCTTGGTTTATTTTTCAGGATTAACGTTTGGTTTTCAATTATTAAACCGAGTCCCAGGATCCCTGGATTTTCTCACATTTTCAGTACTTTTTCTGGTTTAACCGTTTTTGCGCACATGGTAACGATCTTCCAGTGCAATTTCTTAGCAACTGTGTTTCATACCTTCTCTTTTATTCATTATTAGCTGGACAGTCACTTAAGTAGTGCTTGATGGTGTCAACATTCTCTGTATTTGCAAACGTACCTGATTTTATTTTGCCATGTATTTTATTTTGCCCGTACGTAGCGCTTGGTCCTCTACTGTCATCAGCAAGCCTTCGGTCTCCATCTTGAACCTTCGCTTAGGTAACCATTTGATTTCTGCCACCTCCAGCTACATCTCAAGTCAGCCTCTGGTGCTGGCGACTCATTGTTTGTTTTCCCATTTCTTTCTCCTTTGCTTTGGCCTTTTCTTCATGGTGACTGCTCTGGCCTTGAGTGGGTGTTGTTTTTAAGATTCTTTTTATTGAAGCAAACAAAAACTTCTTTTAGTTTTTCTTCTGAAGATGGAAAAAGAAAGCCACAAGATTACTGAGTATAACGTGTTTACTTGTTAAGTAAAATTCGATACTTACAAGTAAACAAGTTATACTCAGTCATCTTGTGGGGGTTCATTTTTCATTCTTTTTATTATTATTTCAATATTATTTTTTATTCTAGTAAAGGAAACCTATTCACATGGAACAGACACTCAGTGGCCATTGACTCGACATTCAAGCTTCCCAATAATCTTAGTTCCAACCTCCCACTGCAGACCCCACATTGCATCAGTAGCTGATCAGTAAGATTTTTCATCGCCCTGGGAGAGACGCGAACCTGCGACACCTCTGTGGCATGATAGTGAAGATGGTCAATATTAGCATTTATTAGGAGACTCATTAACGAACAGTCCACTGTTATAATTTTTTTAGTTTTTCACGTGCCTGAACGGACGACCCAACGAAACGTCTAGAAAAGCGCAAATTCTCGGTGAGTCAGAATTATTAATCGAGACTTGGTAATAAAGTACCCTATAATTTCCACAAGAGGGTCTTGGTATCTGTCAGTGGATGCCCTGAGTGTGTCAAAACAGGAGCTTGGGATCTAATTTTAGCTACCCTACAGTTGTTTCACAAAGAGCCAGGATTAGTTGCTGGGTACATGGTATTTGAATACCCCGTAACTGTTGTTTTAATTGGCTATGGGTATAAGGTAAAAGTTAAGTATATCTTAGTT
Organism: Macrobrachium nipponense; assembly: GCF_015104395.2. Taxonomy (NCBI): domain Eukaryota; kingdom Metazoa; phylum Arthropoda; class Malacostraca; order Decapoda; family Palaemonidae; genus Macrobrachium; species Macrobrachium nipponense. The sequence continues at coordinate 67,607,341 of NC_087218.1, read as the reverse complement.
TTACCAGACCACTGAGCTGATTAACTGCTCTCCTAGGGCTAGCCCAAAGGATTAGATATTTCTACGTGGCTAGGAACCAATTGGCCACCTAGCAACGGGGACCTACAGCTTATTGTGGAATCCGAACCACACTATACCGAGAAATTAATTTCCTCTGATTCCGCTTTGGCCAAGTCGGGATTCAAACTTCGGACCACCGAATTGGCAGCCGAGCACGAAAACCACTTGTCCAGCGAGGAACTTGGGTATAAGGTAACCGATACCTAGTGGGCATGGTTAGGAGATGGATCCGTATTAAAGCGTTTAACAAACAGGAACCGATAATTAGGGAATATATTCCCAATAGATGTAATAATTATGAAACTGTATATGGTAACAGATTCCTCTTAAATGGCATAATTAGCAGTCGGGTATTTGCCATAGCTCTCAAGCGCCCCGCCCCATTCCCAGCCCTATCTGGGGTTCGTACCGAGGATGACGTGGGGTTGTAGTAGGTTCCTCGGATAACCTTATGAAGGGCATTTGAAGATGACTGGCAGCCCTTAAGACTGCCAAGGGCGCAATCACCCAAGTGGCTCCGCCAGATAGAATGGAATAGGTTTGCCTGCCCTCCCGGGAGTCGGGAGACCACAGGGGACCTAACCTACCTCCCGTGGGTGTTAAACAAAAGAATACTTGAGGACCTCTTCCCTACCGAGATAATCAAGTGTTGTTTGGTACCTCTCTCTCTCTCTCTCTCTCTCTCTCTCTCTCAGAAGTGAAAGACCTCTGCTATTCTTGGCTTCCCCTCACGAGGAAACCACACTCAAATTACAAGTTGTGATCTCAAGGGAAGTAGAGGGGAGACGAAACGTCTCTGGGCCTTCAGTTTCCAAAGCGTCTCTTTTTTTTTTTTTTTTTTTTAGTTTTGTTGTCTCCTTTTGAAATTGCATCTTAAACTGTCACGTTGAGGAAGATGATGCGAGGTACCTTGGGCTCTTCAGGGGCATCAAATATCTTCCTTTTATTTTTTTTTATCTTGCCTTTTTATTCAGTACTCGGTTGTCGAGGGTAAATGTATTGTACCGTGCTCCTGTAGTATTCACGTTTTATTGCTACAAAAAGTAAAGCTCCTGCAGTATTCACGTGTTATTGATACAAAAAGTATACAAATCAGGGTGGAGAAACGGATTGATGTCTGGATACAACAACAGTGTGAGAGAGAGAGAGAGAGAGAGAGAGAGAGAGGAGAGAGAGAGAGAGGAACCACTGTTATTACTTCAGAGTACTTCTTGTCGTTGTGGAGTAATCAACTTTGTAAGCTCAAGAAGTTTATTTAAATAATGTAGTGGATTGTCTGAAAATATGGTGTTAGCGTTAACTATTTGGAAAATAGCCTTTTGCTTGTTTAACTTATCTCTATGCAAATGTCATTAGTCATAGTAAGTGTTCAGATGCCTTAGTTTGTGACGCTCTCTTTACATTTTTGCGAGAGATTTTTTTTTTGTCATTCATTTGCTGAGCATTTTAGTTTACTGTTCATTGTATTTTTTAAATATCCAAAATTTTACTCGACTGATTTATTTGGTATATCATATATATTTCCAAGGAGCTTTTCGAACGAACTGAAATTTCGTTAGACTATACACACCCTCATTGTCTTTATATTGGGCATATTGGACATGCTACTGCTCCTCCCCAACTCCGAGAGTCCAAGCACGGAATATTGCCACGAAGTTTTATCATAAGACAAACGGGAAATGTAGTTTCGCAGGAATATTTTAGATTAATCAGCTCCTTAACAAAGACTCATTTGGAAAAATAAAGTCCACAGTAGTATATGTATATGTAGTATATTGTTCATACAGGTAGCTTTTGCCAAGTTGATCAGTTGGCTTCTTTAT